>NW_016916417.1:0-2328 GCF_001483705.2 Eufriesea mexicana | reverse complement strand
TTTTGGCTTGGTTAGGTTTGTTTGGTATAGGTTAGGATATCTTTACCTTTTGTGCTATACACTGCCATTTGATGGACATCTGCGTTCTACTCTGGCTAATGCATTCTGCTTGGCGATGGGTGGGCCAGCAACAGCGGTCTAGGCACGTGAGGTTTAGTTATGTTAGGTTTGGATATGCTATGTTTCGTTATGTTAGGTTAGGACATTTTCGACTTCTGTGCCATAAACTGTAATGCGGTGGATTAGTACGCTCTACTTTGCAATAGTATATTCTGCTTGCCTCTGCAGAGGTAAGCAATAATGCTCTCGTCAAGTTAGGTAGAGCTATGCTTCGTTTTGTTATGCTACGTTTGGCTACGTTAATATAGGGCAGCTTCGACTACTGTGCTATGCAATGCGATTACATGGATTCCTGTGCTCTGTTCTCCCCTGATATGTTCTGCTTGGCTCTGAGGAGGGCAGTGACGGTGATCTCGGCGCGTTTGGTAGTGTTAGGTTACGTTTGGTTATGTTACGTTTGTGTGGGTTAGGTCAGGATATCTTTGACTTTCGTGCTACACACTGCCATTTCATGGAACTGTGTGCTCTACTATGCTCTATCATCTTTTGCTTGCCACTGGGGAAGCTAGCAATATTGGCCGTGGCACCTTCGGTGTAATACCTCTATGTTTGGCTAGGTTAGGTTAAGCCTAGTTTGGCTAGGATATCTTTGACTTTTGTGCTATACATTGCTATCTTTTGGCTTCCTACGGTTTACTGTCCACTACTGTACTCTGCTCGACTTTGGCGGGCCAGCAATTATGGACGTGGCACGATAAACTTTGTTAGGATACGTTTGGTTATGTCGCGTTTGGTCCGGTTAGAATATGGTAGCTTTGGCTTCTGTGCTGCACACTGCTGTACAGATGATTTCTGCACTCTACTGTGCTATCATATGCTGAGCATGTCCGAGCGGTGGCCAGCAACTGTGGCCTCGGCACATTAGTTTAAGTAATGTTACGTTTGGTTTGGTTACGGAAGGTTATGTGTGGTCTGGGTGGCATTCACATTTATGCTATACGCTGCTACTCGGTGGATTTCTGCGCTGGACTGTGCTATCGTTTATTCTGCTTGGCCATGGGGAGGTCAGCAGTAGTGCTATCGTCACCTTAGTCTGAGGTATGCTGTGTCTGGTTATGCTACGTTTGGTTAGCTTAGGATGCGATAGCTTAGACTTTTGTGCTGTACACTGCCCTTCGGAGCATTTCTGCGCTGTACATTTATCTACTCTATTCTGTTCGACTCTTGCGAGGACAGCAATGGCGGTGGCGGCACGTTAGGTTGAGCTAGTGTACGTTCGGCTACGGTAGGTTACGTGGTGTTATTCTAGTGTAGCGTTGACTTTCCTGTTATAAACTGTTATTAGGTGGATTTCTCAGCTCTACTGTGCTATGCTGCACTCTGCACGAATTTGGGGAGCCGAGGAATAGTTGTCGCGGCACGTTACTCTTTGTTAAGTTACGTTTTGTTATGTAACGATTTGTTAGGTTAGGGAAATGTGGCTTTACCTTTTGTCCTATACACTGATATTCGGTATGTTTCCGCGATTTACGGTCTAACATGCATCTAACATGCTCTGCTTGTCTCTGTGGATACCAGCAACAGCGGTCTCGTCGCGCAAGTTTCAAATAGATTACGTACGCCTATGTTAAGTTTGGTTAGGTTAGGATAGGGCAGCTTTGACTTTTTTTCTGTACACTGCTAGTACGTGCCCCACGAACTGAAGCGAAGGAACTGTGCGCAGAACTTGTACAAGCTGACGCAAAGCTACTTCACAGACAGGAGTGTACAGCTGACAGGAAGCACGAATCTGTCGAGAAGTTAGTAACAATGGGTTGCCCGCAAGGGTCGATAATAGGCCCCAGCCTCTGGAATATAGTTTTCGACGACTTGCTGGCGCAACTAGAGTCCGAGGAGACCCAATGCGGAGCGGTCGCGTACGCCGACGATATAATAATCCTGGTCGGTGGTAACTCGCGGGAGGAACTGCGGCGAGAGGGGCAATCAGCGGTCACAGCGGTCTCTACTCGGTGCAGCCGCAAGCGGATGGCACTGTCGGCCTAGAAGACGGAGATGCTGTTGGTGAAGGGAAAGCTCGATGCCGAACGACCACCAACAATCCGCATCAACGGGAAAAGTGTCAAGATGAAATCGGCATCGATCAAATACCTGGTCGTTCATCTTGAGCGCGGCCTGAGGATCGAGATGCATGTGCAAGAAACAGCACACAAGTGCAGAAGAATGTTCAACAGCCTTGCAAAAGTGGCCAAGGCGAACTGGGGTCTCGGA
>NW_016916416.1:0-1333 GCF_001483705.2 Eufriesea mexicana | reverse complement strand
GACGTCCACAGACCACTGTAGCTGGCCACCCTAGAGCCAAGCAGAAAATACTAGCGCACAGCAAAGGGCTGAAGTCTACCTCATTGTTGTGTATAGCACAAAAGTCGGGAATATCCTGACCTACCTATGCCTAAAATAACCTACCCAAACGTAGTGTAACTCAACAAAACGTGACGGACAAATATTGCTGGCCTCCCCATTGCCACGCAGACCATATTAGAGCACAGAAGAGAGCAGAGATTCACCGCATTGCAGTGTATAGCACAGACGTCAAATATACCCTAAGCTAACATCACCCAACCTAACCTTACCGAACGTAGTCTCGCTCAACATAACGTGACGCGACCGCTATTGATGGACTCCATGCAGCCAAGCAAAACATATTAGAGTACATTAGAGCGCAGGCATCCAATGAATAGCAGTATACAGCACAAAAGTCATTGCAGTGTATCCTAACCTCGCCAAACGTAACGTATCTATACGTAACATAAGCCAACCGAACATGATGAGACCACTATTGCTGGACTACACAGCGCCAAGCAGAACGTACTAGAGCGCCGTAGAACGCAGATATCCACCTCACTGCAGTGCAAAGCACAAAAGTGAAACATACCCTAACCTAACCTGACATAGCCTGACCTACCGAAACGTTGTGTAACTAACCATAGCGTGACGAGGCAAATATTCTTGGCCTACCCAGATCCAGGCAGAACGTGTTATGACACAGTAGAAATCTGAAATCCTCCGAGGAGCAGTGTACAGCGCAAAAGTCAAGGCTCTCGTGTACTAACCTAGCCAAAGGTAACATAATCATACATAACATTACTCAACCCAACCCGCCGAGGCCACTATTGCTGGCCTCGCCGGAGCCAAGCAGAATATACATGAGCAGAGTAGAGTGCAGGAATCCGACGGATTGCACTGTATAGCTAAAAGTCAAGACCAATCCCATCCTAACATTAATTACCGTAACACAACCAAACGTAGCATATCTCAACATAAAGCACTGCGACCTCTATTTCTGGTCTCCCCTAAACCAAGCAGAATATACTTACTGGAGCACAGTAAAGCGCAGAAGTCAACCGCCTTTCAGTGCAAAGGACAAAAGTTAAAGATACTCTAGCCTGGCCGGGCCTAACCTGACCTACGCAAATGTTGAGTAACTCAACCTAAGGCGCCGAGATCGCGATTGCTGGCCTCCACAGGTCCAATAAGAATAGAGCAGAACACAGTACAGCGCAGAAATTCGCCGCATTACAGTCTAAAGAAGAAATGACAAAGACACACCGACACAACCATTTTTCTTTCTCTTTTTTTCTTTTTCTTCACGTGG
>NW_016916415.1:335-1542 GCF_001483705.2 Eufriesea mexicana | reverse complement strand
CATCCATACCTCAATCCATTCATACACCCATCCATCCATAAAACCATTCATCCATTCATACATTCATCCACACATCCACCTTGCCACACGTCCATCCATGCATACATCCACCCACCCATACGTCCATCGAACTATACATCCATCCATCCATACTAGCACCCTTCCATACATCCATTGATACATACATCTCTCCATCCATACATCCATCCATCCATACATCCACACATCCACACATCCATAAATCCATCCATTCATACATCCATCCATATATACATCCGCACAACCATCCATCCATCTATCCATACAGTCATACTTCCATACATCCATACATCCATACATACATCGATACATACATCCACACGTTCATCCACACATACATCCATCCATACATACATCCGTACATCCACACATCCATGTATCCATAAATCCATCACTCCGTACTTCCATCCACCCAACCATACATCCGTCCAACCATACGTACATCCATAAATACACCCATACATACATCCGTACATCCATCCATACATGCATCCATACATACGCCCTTCCATACACGCATACATACATCCATACATATATCCGCTCATACATCCATGCATGCATCCAGACATACGTCCATACAAACAGCCATACATACATCCATACATACACCTTTAATTACATCCATACAAACATTCATACATACATCCGACCCTCTATACCTGAATCCATCCATACAAACCTCCATCCATACATCCACACATTCATCCATACATACATCATTACATATATCCATACATACACAAGTACATTCGTGCATACATACATCCCTACACACATCTCTCCCCTCATCCATCCATACATCCACACATTCATCCATACATACATCATTACATATATCCATACATACACAAGTACATTCGTGCATACATACATCCCTACACACATCTCTCCCCTCATCCATCCATACATCCACACATTCATCCATACAAACATCCATAGACACATCCATACAACCATACATTCATGCATCCATACATCTGTACACCAATACATTAATTCATCCATATATCCTTCCAACTACACATACATCCATCCATTCATCCATCCATCCATACCCCCATACATCCATACATCCATCCATACATACATATACACATCCGAACATCCATTCACCCGTACATCCAAATATTCGTACATCCATACATACGTACATCAATACATCCAT
>NW_016916415.1:0-271 GCF_001483705.2 Eufriesea mexicana | reverse complement strand
CATACGTCCATCCATACATACATCCATACATCCATACATCCTTACATATATACATCCGTACATCCATTTACCCGTACATCCATACATACATGCATCCATACATCAATAATCCATACATCCATACATCCACACATCCATAAATCCATACGTCCATACATCCATACATCCATACATATATTCACCCGTACATCCATACACTCGTACATCCATACATTCGTACATAAATACATTCACCCATCCATCCGTCCATCGAACCATACACACATCCATA
>NW_016916414.1:0-595 GCF_001483705.2 Eufriesea mexicana | reverse complement strand
ATGCTATAGAATTTGACTGGAAAGTTCAGTTTTATTGACATTTTCAACTAATACCGTGTTGCGATAATTATCTTCCATAAGTAAGGAGGAAAGGTTCCATTGCCATGCTAGAGCCATTGCAATGCGATAGAATCTGTCTGGAAAATTAAATTTTAATGACTATTTCGCCTTATATGTGGTGAGATAATTTTGTTCAATAAATTATGAGAAAATATTCTATTGGCATGCTATAGCCATTGCAATGCGATAGAATCTGACTGGAAAACTCAGTTTTATTGACATTTTCGACTAATATCGTGGTGAACCAGTTTTGTTCAATAAATTGGGAGGAAAGATTCTATTGGCATGCTATAGCCAATGAAATTCTAGAGAATCTGAGTGGGAAATTCAATTTTATTGACATCTTCGGCTAATATCGTGGTGAGCTTATTTTGTTCAATAAATAGGGAGGAAAGATTCTATTGGCATGCTATAGCCGTTACAATGCTATAGAATTTGGCTGAAAAGTTCAATTATATTGACATTTTTACTAATATCGTAGTGCGCTAATTACCTTGCATAAATAAGGAGGATAGATTCCATTGGCATGCTATAG
>NW_016916413.1:0-1155 GCF_001483705.2 Eufriesea mexicana | reverse complement strand
TACGAATGTATGGATGTACGAATGTGTGGATGTATGGATTTATGGATGTATGGGTGTGTGGATAGGTGGATGTATGGATGGATGTTCGTGTGGATGACAGGATATGTGGATGGATGGGTGTATTGATGTACAGGTGCATGGATGCATGACTGTATGGTTGTATGGATGTATGTACGTATGGATGTATGGATGGATGTATGTATCGAATGATAGACGTACGAATGGATGGATTTACGGTTTAGGGAGGTGTGGATGTATGGATGTATGGATGGATGGATGAGTGGATGGATAGATGTATGGATCGATGGATGTAAGGATGGGTGGTTGTATGGCTGGATGGATGTATGGAAGGATGGGTTTTTTTTGTGAATGTATGGATTGATGGCCGTATGAATGGATGGTTGTATGGATGGACGGATGTACGGATGAATGGATGTGCGGAAGAATGGATGTATGGGTGGATTGAGGTATGGATGGATGGATGCATGTATGGATGGATGTATGGATGAATGAATGGATGGATGTATTTATGTATGGATGTATGGATTGATGAATGCATGGGTGTATGTATGGATGTATGTAGGTATGTATCTATGGTTGTATGTATGGAAGAATGTATTGGTGTATGTAAGGATGTATGTATTGATGTCTCTATGGAAGCATGGATGGATGGGTGGATGGGTGGATGGATGTATGGACGAATGGATGTATGGATGGATTGAGGTATGGATGCATGGATGTATGTATGGATGAATGTATGGATGTATGAATGGATGGATGTATATATGTATGGATGTATGGATTGATGGATGTATGGTTGGACGGAGGTATGGATTGATGGATGTATGGATGGACGGAGGTATGGATGGTTGGACTTATGGATGTATGGATGTAAAAATGTATGGATGTATGGATGGATTGATGCACGGATGGATGGATGGATGGATGTATGGATGTATGGATGTATGCATGTATGGATGTATGTATGTAAGAACGTATGGATGTAAGAATGTACGGATGTATGGATGTATGGATGGACGGATGTACGGATGAATGGATGTGCGGAAGAATGGATGTATGGGTGGATTGATTTATGGATGGATGGATGTATGTATGTATGGATGTATGGATGAATGAATGGATGGATGTATATAT
>NW_016916412.1:0-584 GCF_001483705.2 Eufriesea mexicana | reverse complement strand
CAATGATATTCAATGTGGTTGGAAAAATCAATTTTAATGACATTCTCGACTTACACCTTGGCGCGCTATCTTTTTTGCATAAATATGGAGAAGAGAATCTACTGGCGTGCTATAGGCATCCCAATGCTATAGACTCGTCCTGGAGAATTCAATTTTATTGACATCATCGACTAATATTGTGGTGAGCTAACTTTCTCGCAAGAATAAGGAGGAAAGATTGTATTGGCTTGCTATAGCCATTTCAATACAATAGAATCTGGCTGGAAAGTTGAATTTTACTGACATTTTCGTATAATATTGTGGTGCGCTGTCTTTCTCGCAAAAATAAGGAGGACAGATTGTATTGACGTGCTATAGGCTTTGTAATCTGGCTGGAAAGACCAATTTTATTGACATTTTCATCTTACATCATGGTGAGCTAACTTTCTTGCATAAATAAGTATTTGCAATGCAATAGAATCTTTCTGGAAAGATCAATATTATTGACAGTTTCGACTATTATCGTGGAGAGCTACCTTTCCTGCCTAAATGAGCAGGGCAGATTATATTGGCGTGCTGTAGACCTTGCAATGATATAGAGTGTG
>NW_016916411.1:10368-12715 GCF_001483705.2 Eufriesea mexicana | reverse complement strand
GGAGGATTTCTGCAATCGATTATGCTCTACTATATTCTGCTTGGCCCTGGGCAGGCCAGCATCGACCGCGTCATCTCCTGTGCTCTGCACTGCTATTCGGAGGATTTCTGCAATCGATTATGCTCTACTATATTCTGCTTGGCCCTGGGCAGGCCAGCATCGACCGCGTCACGTTATGTTGAGTTAGGCTACGTTTGATTGCTTTATATTAGGTTATGTTTCGCTAGGATGGCTAGGACTTTCGTGCAGTACACTATCTTCCGGCGGTTTCCTGTGATCTACTGTGCTCTACTGAATTCTGCCTGGCTCTGCAGAGCGCGGCAGTAGTGGTCGCGGCACGCTCTGTTGAGTCACTACGTTTGGTTAGGTTATGTTAGGATGTCTTCCACTCTTGTGCTGTTATCTGCAATGCGGAGGACTTTTGCGAACTGCTGTGCTCCAGTGCACTCTCCTTGTATCTGTGGAGGACAGTTATATGCTGTGGCGTCATGTTAGGTTGAGTCAGGTTACGTTTGGTTATGCTACGTTTGGCTAGGTTAGAATAGGCTACTTCGCCTTTTGTGCTTCACACAGCCATTCCTTGGGTTTCTGTAATCAACTGTGCTCTACTGCACTCTGCTTGGCTCTGTGGAGGCTAGGAGCAGTATTCGCGGCACGTCATGTCGAGTTATGCTACGTTCGGTTAGGTTACGTTAAGTCGGGTTGGGTGAGGATACCTGCGGCCTTTGTGCTATTCACTGAAATGCGGCGGATTTCAGCGCTCTACCGTGCCCTTGTATGCTCTGCTTGGCTCTATGAGGCGAGCAATATTATCCTCGTTACGTTATATTGAGCTATACCACGTTTGGATGCGTTAGGTTAGACCAATTTATGTACTACTATGTTTGACATTTGTGCTATACACCGCAATGCGGTGGATTTCTGATCTCTGTCGTGCTCTAGTCTCTTGTTCATAGATGCGGGAATGCCAGCAATATTTTTCTCGGCACGTTAGGTTGAGTTAAGCTACGTTCGGCATTGTTACGTTTAGTGCGGTTTGGATACGATATCTTAGACTTTTGTGCTATACCCGGCTGTCCGTCGATTTCTGCGCTCTACCGTGATCTAATATCTGCTGCTCGTCTCTGGGAATGCCGGCATCAGTGGTCGCGGCAAGTTATGTTCTGTTATGCAACGTATGGTTATGTAATGCTAGGCCAGGTATGGTTCGGTCATCCTCGACTTTTGCAACATACACTGCTGTTCGGTGGATTTCTGCGCTTTACATTGTACTACTCTACTGCGCTGAACTGTGGGGAGGCGTGCAATAGTGGCCGTGGCACGTTAGGTTGAGGTGTGTTACGATTGGTTAGGTCAGGTTGGGCTTTATTTGGTTAGGATAGTTCTGACTTTCGTGCTATACACAGTTACTCGGTTGACATCTGCGATTTGCTGTGTTCTACTACTTTCTGCTTGGATCCGGGGAGGACAGGAGCAGTGGACGCTGCGCGTTACATTGAGATATACTACGTTTTAATAGGTTAAGCTAGGGCAGGTTTGTTTGCGATATCTACGGCTTTTGTGCTCTTCACTGCAATGCGGTGGATTTCTGCGCACTACTGTCGTCTAGCAGATTCTGCTTGTGTCTATGGGGTCCGGCAATAGTGTTCTCGTCATGTTGTGTCTGGTTAGGTTACGTTTGTATATGCTACGTTTTGCTACGTTGGGATGGGCTACTTTGACCTTCGTGGTATGCAATCACTTTTCGTGATTTTCTGCGCTCTTGTGTGCTCCGATATACTCTCATTGGCGCTGGGGTGGCCAGTAATAGTGGTCTCGGCACTTTGGGCTGCGTTCGGATACGCTTCATTAGGATAGGTTTGGATTGTTAGGACAGGATATCTACGGTTTTTGTGCTATACATTGCAATGCGGTGGATACCTACGCTCTGCTGATCTGTAGTATAATCTGCTGGTCGCTTGGGTGGCCAGAAATAGTGGCCTCGGCACGTTAGGTTGAGCTATGCTGCCTTCGGTCATTTTGTTTTTGGGAGGTCAGGATATGGTAGTTTATACTTTTCTGCTGTACACTACTATCCGCGGATATCTGCTCTCGACTGTGTTCAAATATTCTCTGCTTGGGTCCGCGTATGCCAGCAATAGTGGTCTCGGCACGTTAGGTTGTGGTATGTTACGTCTGGTTTGGTTAGGTTTGGTCAGGATAGGTTACGTCATCTACGACTTTTGTGCTATTCACTGGAATGCGGTGGGTTTGTGCGCACAACATTGCTCCAGTATATTCTGCTTTTGTGTGTGGAGGCCAGCAACAGTGGTCAAGGTACGTTAAGGTACGTTTGGCTAGGTTATGG
>NW_016916411.1:0-9909 GCF_001483705.2 Eufriesea mexicana | reverse complement strand
GTTAGGTTATGTTAGGGTAGGACAGCGTTGTCTTTTGTTCTATACACTGCTATGCTGTGGATTTCTGCATTCTACTGCGATCTAATAAACTCTCCTTTGATCTGGGAAAGCCAGAAATGGTGGCCGTGTCGCGTTGGTTCGAGATAGTCCACGTTTGGTTAGGTTAGGTTTGTTTGGGTTAGGTTAGGATATCTTTGATTTTCGTGCTATACAATAGCATTCTATTGTCCTCCGCGCTCTGCTCTCCTCTAAGTGGTCTGCCTTTCGCTTGGCAGGCCGGCAATAGGTGTTTGCTCGTTACATTTTGCTGTTCTACGTTTGGTTAGCTTAGCCTAGGTCAGGTTAGGCTGGGTTATGTTTGACTATTGTGCTTTACACTGCAATGCGGCGGATTTCTGCTCTCTGCTGCGCTCTACTATGTTTTGGTCGGCCCGGTGGTACTCAGCAATAGTTGTCTATGCTCGGTTGGTTGGGATAGGTTACGTTTGGTTATGTTACGTTTGGTTGGGCTAGGCTAGAATTGCTTTGATTTTTGTGCTACACACTACTGCTCTGTGGATTTCGTCGCACCACTGTGATCAAGCATGGTGCGCTTTGCTCTGTGGAGGCCAAAAACACTGTCCGCGGCGCTTTAGGTTGAATTAAGTTACGTTTAGTTAAGTTAGGTTTGATTGAGTTAGGACAGGATATCTGTAACTTTTGTGCTGTACACTGAAATGCGGTGGATTTCTGCGCTCTACTGTGTTCTGCTTGGTTCTGGGGGGGGGGGAAGTAATATATGTGTCGCCAAGGTAAGGGGGGATAAGCTACGTTTGGTTAGGTTATGTTTGATATGGTTTGGTATGTGTAGCTTCGACTTTTGCGCTATATGCAGCGATTATATTGGTTTCTGCGCTCTACTGTCGTTTAATATGTTCTGCTTGGCTCTGGTGGGTCCAGAAATAGTGGTGGTGGCACGACATATTGTGCCAGGTTACGTTTGGTCAAGTTCGGTCAGATAGGCTTGGTTATAGTAGCCTTGACTTTTGCGATAAACACTGCTTCCCGCTGTAATTCTGTGCTCTGCTGTCCTCTATTATAATCTGCATTGCTCTTGGGAGGCCAGGAATTGCGGTCCGCTGTCTTTAGATTTAGTTAGACTATGCTTGGCTGGGCTAAGTTACGTCAGGTTAAGTTAGGATACCTCCGACTTTTGTGCTAGACGATGCTGTTTGGTGGCATTCTGCTCTCCACTTTGATCTAGTATATACTGCTTGGCTCTGTGGAGGCCAGAAATATTGGTCTTGCCACGTTAGTATGTGTTATGTTACGTTTGGTCACGCTACCTCTTGGCTAGGTTAGGGCGGGGTTGATTTGATTTTTCTGCTATGCACCACTACTCAGTGGTTTTCTGCGATCTACTGTGCTCTAGTATACTCTGTTTGGCTCTAAGAGGGCCAGATATAATGGCCTCTGCGCGATAGGTATGGTTAGGTTAGTTTGGGACACGTTAAGATAGCTTTGACTTTCCTGCTATATGCTGCCATTCGGAGGAATCCTACGCTCCACTCTCCTCTAATGTGATCCGCTTTGCGATTGGGTGGCCAGCAATTGTGGCCTAGGCACGTTAGGCTAGATTATGTTATGTTTGGTTAGTTTAGGATAGGATAACTTTGACTTTTGTGATATACACTTCTGTTCGGTGCATTCCTGTGATCTACTGTGCTCCACTACGTTCTGCTTGGCTATGCGGAGGCAAGGAGCAGTGGTCGCTTCACGTTATGTTGTGTTATGCTACGTTTGGTTAGGTTAGGTTAGGGCAGGTTTTGCTACTATATCTTCTACTTTTGTGCTCTGCACAGCAATGCCGCAGATTTGTGCGCTGTACTGTGCTCTGGTACATTCCGCTTGTCTCTCTGGAGACGAGCAATTGTGGTCTCGTCAATTTAGGCTTAGTTATGCTACGTTTGGACATGTCACGTTTGGCTTATTTAGGATATGCTCCATTGTCTTTTGTGCTTTAGTCTGCTGTTCAGTGGATTTCTGTGATCTACTGTGCTCTGACATACTCTGCCTTGCTCGGGTGAGGACCGGAGCAGTGGTCGCGGCACGTCATGTTGGGCTATGCTGCGTCTGGTTGAGTCAGATTATATTAGGTTAGGGCAGGACTTCTACGGCTTTTGTGTTATTCACAGCCGTTTGGTGGATTTCTGCGCTATACTCTGTTCTAGCGTATTCTACTTGCCTTTGAGGAGGCCAGGAGCAGTGATCGGGGCACGTCGTGCTTTTTTACGCTGCGTTTGTTTGTGTTAGTTTAGGTCATGTTAGGTTAGGGTATCTACGGCTTTTGTGCTCTACACTGCTACTCGGTGGATCTCTGGGCTCTATTGTGTTCCAATGCATTCTGCTTGTCTCTACGAATGTCATCAATAGCGGTCGCGGCACGTTATGTTTGGTTATGCTACGTTTGATTAGTTTATGCTATGTTACGTTTGGCTAGTATGTCTTCGACTTTGGTGCAATACACTACTATCCGGCGGTTTCCTGCGATCTACTGAGCTCTACTGAATTCTGCTTGGCTCTGCGGAGCGCGGCAGCGGCGGTCGCAGCACGGTCCGTTGAGTTACGCTACATTCTGTTAGGTTATGTTAGGTCAGGTTATGTAAGGATACATTCCACTTTTGTCCTCTTAACTGCAATGCGGAGGATTTTTGCGAACTGCTGTGCTCTAGTGCACACTACTTGTGTCTGTGGTGGTCAGCTAATAGCTGTCTCGTCATGTCCGGTTGAGTTAGGTTACGTTTGGATACGCTGCGTTTGGCTACGTTAGAATATGCTACTTTGTCTTTTGCGCTTTAAACAGCTATTCGGTGGATTTCTGTGATCTACTGTGCTCCACTGCATTCTGCTTTGCTCTGCGGTGGCCTGGAGCAGTGGTCGTTGCAGGTCATTTTGCGTTATGCTGTGTCTGGTTAGGCTAGATTATCTCATGTTAGGTTATGGTACTTACGGCCTTTGCGCCCTACACTGCAATGCGGCGGATTTCTGCACTCTAGTGTCCTCCAGTACATTCTGCTTGTGTCTGCAGAGGCCAGCAATAGTGGTCTCATAGTGTTAGGTTGAGTTAGACTACCCATTGGTATGTCACGTATGTTCAGGTTAAGACAGGCTACTTTGTCTTTTGTGCTATTGGCGGCTACTCGGTTTATTTCTGCGCTCTACATTGCTGTACTATACACTGCTCGACTCTGGGCAGGCTAGCAATAGCGGTCGCGGCACGTTAGTTTGTGTTTGCTTAGGTTTGGCTTGGCTAGGTTTGATTAAGTTTGGTTGGGATAACTCTGACTTTCGTGCCAAACTCAACTATTCGGTGTATTTCTGAGACCTACTGTGCTTTAATACGTTCTGGATGGCTATGAGAAGGCCAGAAGCAGTGGTCGCTGCACGTTATGTTGAGTTATGCTGCGTTTGGTTAGGTTAGATTATGTCAGGCTATGATAGGGTATCTACGGCTTCCGTGTTAGTCGCTGCAATGCTTTGGATTTCTCCGCGCTACTGTGCTCTAGTATACTCTGCTTGTCTCTGTGGAGGTCAGCAATGAAAACCTCGCCATGGTAGGCTGAGGTAGGTTACTTGTGTGTATATTACGTTTGGCTAGGGTAGGACAGGCGACAAAGCTTTCTGTGCTGCTCACTGCTATGTGGTGAATTTCGGTGCTATTTTGTGCTCTAATGTGCTCTGCCTGGCTTTGGGGGCCAGTAATAGATGTCTTGGCACGTTAGCTTGTGTAAAGTTAGGCTTCGTTAGATTAGGTTATGTTGGCTCTGTTAGAATTTCATTGCCTTTTGCGCTATAAACGGACATTCGGTTGACTCCTACGCTCTACATTGCTCTACTATACTCCGCTCGAATCTGGGGAGGCGAGCAATAGCGGTCGTGGCACGTCAGGTTGAGTCAGGTTACGTTTGGCTTGGTTAGGTTAGGTTAAGTTCGGACAGGATAACTCTAACTTTCGTGCTAAACACAGCTATATGGTGTATTTCTGTGATCCACTGTGCTCTATTACTTTCTGCTTGGCAACGTGGAGGCCCGGAGCAGCGGTCTCTGGAAGTTATGTTTAGTTATGCTGCTTTTGGTTAGGTTAGACTAGGTCAGGCTATTATATGATATATACGGCTTTTGTGCTATCCACAGCAGGGCGGTCTATTTCTGCGCAATTCATCTCTCTGGTATATTCTGCTTGTACCTGCGTGTGCCAGCAATCGTGGTCTCTCTATGTTTGGCTGATATATGTTACGTTTGCATATGCTACGTATGGCTAGGTTAGGAGAGGATGCTTTGACTTTTGTGCTATGCACTGCTATTCCGTGTATTACTGTGCTCTAGTATGCTCTAATATGCTCTGCTTGGCACTAAGGTGGCCAGTAATTGTGACCTCGGCACGTTAGGTTGAGTTAGGATAAGTTACGTCAGGCTATTTTGGGAAGGATAGGTCAGGGTATCTACGGCTTCTGTGCACTACATTGCAATGCAGTGGATTTCTGCGCCCTGGAGTGCTCTAGTATATTCTGCTTGGCGCTGGTAGGCCAGCAATAGTGGTCTCGGCACGTTATGTAAAGTTACGCTATGTTTGGCTGGGGTGGATTATGCCAGGTTAGGTAAGGGTATCTTCGACCTTTGTGCTGTACAAATCATTGCGGTGTGTTTCTGCGACCAACTGTGCTCTAATATTTTCTGCTTTGCTCTGCGGAGGCTAGCAATAGCGGTCTCGGCACGTAAGGTTGAATTAGGCTTCATCTCTTGGGTCATACTTGCCTTGGTTTGGTTCCGATACCTTTGACTTTTCTCCTGTACACTGCGATTCCGCGTGTTTCTGCGCTCTACTCTCATCTAATGTGCTCTGCTTGAATCTGTGGAGTACAGAAGTCCTGGTCGCGGCACCTCAGTTTGAGTTAAATTACGTTTAGCTGGGTTAGGTTCGCTTGGGTTCGTTTAGCATAGCCTTGACTTTCGTGCTATACGCATCTGTTGGCAGGGTTTCTGCGCAATGCTCTTTTCTTATAGGCTCTACTTTGCTCTGGGGAAGCCGGAAATTGTGACCGCAGCGTGTCAGGTTTTGTTAGGTTACGTTTGGTTATGTAACGTTTATTTGGGTTGGGTTAGGATATCTTTGACTTGTGTCCTAAACACTGTAATGCAGTGGACTTCTGCGCTTTACTGTACCCTAGCCTGTTCTGCTTGACCCCGGGGAGACGAGCAATCGTGGATACGGTGCATTTCGTTGTGCTAGGCTCCGTTCGCCCTTCTTATGTTGGTTTGCATTAGGTTTGGATATCTTTGACTGTTCTGTTATAAACTGCTATTCTGTGGACTTCTGCGCCCTACATTGCTCTACTAAACTATGCTCGACTATTGGGAGGACTGCAGTATTGGTCGCGCCAAGATGGTTGCAGTTAGGTTATGCTTGCTTGTACAACGTGTGGTTCTGTTGGAGAGGATGGGTTTGACTTTTGAGCTGTACACTGCTACTCGTCGGATATGTGCGCTGTACTGTGCTCTAATATGTTCATCCTGGCTCTGGGGAGGCCAGAAATTGTGTTCTCTGCACGTCAGGTTGAGTTATGCTACGTTTGGGTATGTTAAATTTGGTTAGGTTTTGACAGGATAGCTTTGACTTTCCCGCTATACCCAGCGATTATGGAGATCTCTGCACCCTAAACTCCTCTACGACGTTCTGTTTTTCTGTGAGGAGGCCAGCAGTACTAGTCCCGCACGTTAGGTTGCGTTAGGCTACGTCTGGTTATGCTATGTTTGTTTGTATTAGGGTCGGATAGCTTTGACTTTCCTGGTATTCACTGTTATTTGGCGGATTCACGCACTCTACTGTGATATAATGCTCCCTGCTTTGCTCTATGAATTCCAGAAACAGAGGCTGTGGCGCGTTAAGTTTAGTTAGGCTGCGCTTGGTTAGGTTCAGCTTCTTTGGGTTAGATTGCGATATCTTCGACTTTCGTGCTCTGTGCTGCCATTCTGCTACCCTCAGCGCTCTATTCTCCACTAATATACCCCGCTCGGCGACGGAGAGGCCAGAAATAGTGGTCGCGGCACGTTAGGTTGAGTTACATTACGTTCGGTTACGTTAGGTTACGTTGTGTTAGGTTAGGATAGCTTTGACTTTTGTGCTACACACTGATTTTCTATGGTCTTCTGCGCTCTTCTGTGCGCCATCACACCCTGCTTGTCTCTGTGGACGCCAGGAATACTGCCCCTGGCACGTTAAGTTTTGTTATGTTACGCTTGGTTAGGTCAGGATTGGCTACGTTTGGTTAGCATGGCTTTGATTTTTGCCCTACACAAAACTACACAGACAATTTCAGCGTTCCACATTGCTCTGCTATTATTTGCTTAGCTCTCGTGAGGCCAGCAGTGGCGGCCGTGGCACGTCAGTTTGGGTTACGTTACGTCTGCATATGATACGTTGGGCTAAGTTAGGATAGTATAGCTCGGACTTTTGTGATGTACACTGCTATTCGGAGGATTCCTGCACTCTACGAGGACATAATATGCCCTGCTTGGTGCTGGAAAGGTCAGCAATTGTGGTCTAGGCACGTTAGGTTCAGTTAGGTTACGTTTGGATTGGGTAAAATTTGCTATGTTTGGTCAGGGCAGCTTTGACTTTCGTGCAATATACATTTATTCGGTGGACTCCTGCCGCCCACTGTGCTCCACTCTAATCTGCTAGACCATGCGGAGGCCTTTAATACTTGTCGCGGCACGTTACGGTAAGCTTCGCTACGTTAGGGTAGGTTATGTTTGATTGGGTTAGGATTGGCTATCTTCCACTTTCCTGCTGTACGATGCGGTTTTATGGATTTCTACGCCCTACTCTCCTCTAATGTGCTCAGCTTGTCTCTGGGGAGACCAGCAATAGTGGTGGCGGCATATCTGGTTGAGTTTGGTTACGTTCGTTGGTGTTACGACTGGCCATGATAGGATAGTTTAGCTTTGACTTTCGTGCTATTCACTGTTATTCCGTGGATTCCAGCAATCTACTGTGCTCCCCACCAATCTGCTGGCCCCGTGGAGGCCATCAGTAGTGGTCGCGGCACGTTACATTGAGCTACATTACGTTTGGCTATGTTAGGTTCGTTAGAGTTAGTATTGGATAGCCGTGACTTATGTGATACACACTGCTCTTCTATGGACTTCTGCGCTCTGCTGCGCGCTATCACACTCTATTTGTCCCTGTGGACGCCAGGCGTAGTGCTCCCGGCACGCTAGGTTGAGTTATATAACGTTTGGTCAGTATAGGTTTGGCTAGGCTTCGTTAGGTTAGCTTTAACTTTTGTGCTATACACTGCAACCTGGTAGATTTCAACGCTCTACGTTGCTCTGCCAAACCGTGTTTAGCTCTCGCGAGGCCAGCAGTAGCAGTCGTGGCACGTCAGTTTCTTATACGATATGTCTGCTCATGTTACGGTTTGTTATGTTAGGATAGGGGAGCTGTGACACTTGTGCTACAGACTATATTCGTTGGATTCCTTCTATCGTTATATAGTATGCTCTGCTTGGCGCGGGCGAGGCCCGCAATAATGGTGTCGGCACGTCAAATTGAATTAGTCTGCGTTCGGTTCGGTCACGCATGGTTAGGTTAGGATATGGTAGCTTTGACTTTTGTGCTATACATGGCTATTCGGCTAATTTCTGCAGTGTACTGTGCTCTAATGTGCCCTGCTTGTCGTTGGGGAGGCCAGCAATGACGGTCCCGGCACGTTAGATTGAGTTCGGCTGCGTTCGGTTCGGTCGCGTTTGGTTAGGTTAGGATAGGATGTCTTTGACTTTTGCGCTATACGCTGCTGTTCTGTGGATTTCTGCGCTTTATTGTGCTCTAATGTGCTCTGCTCGGCCCAGAGGACACCAGCAATAGCAATCGTGGTACGGTAGTTTGCGTTAGGTTACGTCCGGTTTGGTTAGGTTTGGCTACTTTTGGCTAGAATGGCCTTGACTTTTGCGTTATGCGCGACTATTCGATGGATTTCTGCGCTCTACTATGCTCTTAAATGTTCTGCTCCGCTCAGTGCATGCCAGCAATAGAGGTCTCGGCTCGTTACGTTTAGCTATTCTACGTTCGGTTATGTTAGGTTGGGACAGGTGAGGCTAGGATATCTTTGAAACTTGTGCTGTACATTGCTATTTGCTGGCTCTCTGGGCAATATTGTGCTCTACTATATGATGCTCGACTTTGTGGTGCACAGCAGTAGTGGTCGCGGCACGATAGCTTGTGTTAGGCTACGTTCGGTTGCGTCACGGTTGGTAAGGTTATGAGAGTATAGCTCTTTCTTGTGTGCTATACACGGCTATTCGGTGGATTTCTACGATCTACGTTCCTCTACTATATTCTGCTCGACTCTGGGGACGCCAGAAATATAGCTCGCGGCACGTTAGGTTGAGTTAGGTTACGCTTTGTTATGTTGCGATTTGTTAGGTTAGGGGCAGATAACTCTGACTTTAGCGGTGTAGTCTACAATTAGGTGGATTTCCGGGGACAACAGCCCTTTAATATATTCGGCTATGCTCTGGGAAGGGCAGGAACTGTGATCTATGCACGTTACGTTGAGTCAGGTAACGTGCGGTCAGGTTGGGTTATGCAATGTTTGGATAGGATAGCTTTAACTTCTGCTCTGTACACTGCCTTTCGGTGGACTTCTGCGCTCTGCTGTGCTCTAGTATGCCCTGCTCCGCTCTGGGAGGGAGAGCAGCATTAGCGGATTCGGTACGTTAGACTGAGCTTGGCTATGTTTGGATGTGCTCTGTTGGTTTGGGCTAGGCTTACGTAGCTTTGACTTTTCTGATATACACTGAGATTCTATGGATTGCTGCGTTCTACTCTCCACTAATGTGTTCTGCTTGGATCTGTGGAGGCCAGAAATATTGGTCGCGGCATGTTGGGTTGTGTTAGGTTACGTTCGGTTATGTATCGATTGGATAGGTTTGGAGATGATATCCTCGACCTCGGTGCTATAGTCTGCTACTAGGGGGGTATTTGCGCCCGACACACCTCTAATGTGTTCAGTTTGGCTCTGGTAAGGCAAACAACAGTGGTCTCGGCACATTATGTTGTGCCAGGTTACGTTCGGTTATGCTGGGATAGGACAAGTTTGTTTGGGATAGCTTTAACTTTTGTGGTCTACACCGTCCTTCGGCGGATTTCTGCTGTCCGCTGTGCTCTAGTATGTCCTGCTTGGCTATCGTGAGGGCAGCAATAGCGGTCTCGTCGCGTTGGCTTGAGTTAAGCTACGCTTGGCTGTGTTCAGTTTGCTTGCGATAGGTTTGGGTAACTTTGACTTTTCTGATGTACACTGCGTTTCTGTGAATTTCTGCGTCCTACTCTCCACTAATGGGTTCTGCTTGGCTCCGTGGAGGACAGCAATATTCCTGGCGGCACATTAGGTTGGGTTAGGTGATGTTTGGTTATGTTACGATTGCTTAGGTTAGGAGAGGATAGCTTTGACTTTAGTGCTATAGTCTGCTATCAGGTGGATTTCACCGCTCTACAGTGCTCTAATACTTTCATCCTGGCTCTGGGAAGGCCCCCAATAGTAGCCTCGGCACGCTATGGCGAGATAGGTTACGTCCGGTTAGGTTGGGTTAGGCAAAGTTTGGTTATTGTAGCTGTAACCTTTGCGCTTTACACTGTTGTTCGTTGGATTTCTGGGCTCTACTGTGCTCCAGTAGGTCCAGCTTCGATGTGGGGAGTGCAGCAATCGCTGTCTCGGAACGTTAGGTTGAGTTAGGCTACGTTCGCTTATGCTCTGATGGTTTGGGTATGTTTTGGATTAGGTTAGGATAGCTCTGTCTTTTCTGATATACACTGCGGTTCTACGGATTTCTGTATTCTACCCACCATAAGTGTGTTCTGCGTTGATCAGG
>NW_016916410.1:0-702 GCF_001483705.2 Eufriesea mexicana | reverse complement strand
GACAATAAAATAGAATTTCCAGCCAGATTCTATAGCTCAGCAATGACAATAGCACGCCAATAGAATATTTCCACCTTTTTTATCGAAGAAAGACAGCTCACAACGATATTATTCGAAAATGTCAATAAAATTGAATTTTGCATCCAGACACTGTAGATTTGCAATTTCAATAGCTGGCCAATAGAATATTTCCTCCTTATTTATGCAAGAAAGTTACCTCACCACGATATTAGCGGAAAATGCCAATAAAATTGAATTTTGCATCCAGACACTGTAGATTTGCAATTTCAATAGCTGGCCAATAGAATATTTCCTCCTTATTTATGCAAGAAAGTTACCTCACCACGATATTAGTTGAAGGCGTCATTAAAATTGAATTTTCGAGGCAGATTCTATAGCATTGCAATGGCTATAGCACGCCAATAGTATCTTTACTCCTTATTATTGAAGAAAGCCAGCTGGACACGATATTAGTGGAAAATGTCAATAAAATTTAATTTTCCAGCCAGTTTCTATAGGATTGCAACGGCCATAGCACGCCAATAGTATCTTTCCTCCTTATTTATGCATGAAAGTTAGGGCACCGCGATACTAGCCGAAAATGTCAATAAAATTTAATTTATCAGCCAGATTGTATCCATTGCATTGTCTATAGCGCGCCAATAGAATCTTTCCTCCTTATTTATGCAAGAAGGTTAACAC
>NW_016916409.1:0-1074 GCF_001483705.2 Eufriesea mexicana | reverse complement strand
TACAGCACTGGCACGGCTATTGCACGCCAATAGAATATTTCATCCCTATTTATGCAAGTGGGTATGGTCACCACGATATTAGTGGAAAATGTCCATAAAATTGTATTTTCCAGCCGTATTGGGTAGCATTGCAATGGCTACAGCAAGCCAATAGAATATTTCCTCATTATTTATGCAGGAAATGTAGCTCACCACGATATTAGTCGAAAATGTCCATAAAATTGAATTTTCCTGCCAGATTCTAGAGCATTGCAATGGCTACAGCGCGCCAATAAGATATTTCCCCATTATTAATGCATGAATGGTAGCTCAACACGATATTAGTCCGAAATTTCCAAAAAAACGTGTTTTCCAGCCAGATTCCTTACCTTTGCTATGGCTGATGCACGCCAATAGAATGTTTCGTTCATTTTTTATACAGGAAGGCTAGCTGACCACGATGTTAGTAGAAAATGTCAATAGAATTGTATTTTCCAGCCAGATTCTATTGCATTGCCATAGCTACAGCACGCCAGAAGAATCTTTCCTCCTTATATGCCCAAGTAAGCTAGGTCACCGCGATATTAGTCGAAAATGTCAATAAAAATGTATTTTCCGGCCAGATACTATAGCATTTCAATGGCTATATCACGCCAATAGCATCTATCGCCCTTATTTATGCAAGGAAGTATAAGTCACCACGATAATAGTCGAAAACGTCGATAAAAGTGAATTTTCCAGCCAGATTCTATATGTTTGCAATGACTACAGAACGCCAGTAGAATCTTTCCTCCTTATATATGTAAGAAAGCTAGGTCACCACGATATTAGCCGAAAATGTCAATAAAAATGTATTTTCCAGCCAGATTCTATGGCATTGCATTGGCTATAGCACGCCTATTGGCTATAGCACGCCACTAGTATCATTCCTCCTTATTTATGCAAGAAAGTTAGCTCACCACGACATTAGTCGAAAAAGTCAATAATATTTAATTTTCCAGACAGATTCTAGAGCATTTCAACAGCTATATATCGCCAATAGTATCTATCGTCCTTATTTGTGCAAGAGAGTTATGTCTCCACGGTAAAAGTCGA
>NW_016916408.1:0-390 GCF_001483705.2 Eufriesea mexicana | reverse complement strand
GTTATGTCACCACGATATTAGTCGAAAATGTCAACAAAAATGTATTTTCCAACAAGATTCTATTGCATTGCAATGGCTATAGCACGCCACTAGTATCTTTCCTCCTTATTTATGCACGAAAGATTGCCCACCACGATATTAGTCGAAAACGTCAACAATATTTAATTATTCGGCCAGATTCTATAGCATTTCAATATCTATATCACGCCAATAGTACATATCGTCCTTATTAATGCAAGAAAATTAGTCCACCACGATATTAGTCGAAAATGTCATTAAAATTGAATTTTCCAGCCAGATTCTATAGCATAGCCATGGCTATAGCTGGCCAATAGAATATTTCAACCCTATTTATGCAAGTGGTTTTGCTCACCGCGATATTAGTCAAAA
>NW_016916407.1:0-810 GCF_001483705.2 Eufriesea mexicana | reverse complement strand
TAGAACCTTTCCTCCTTATTCATGCAAGAAAGTTAGCTCACCACGATATTAGTTGAAAATGACTATAGAAATGAACTTTCCGGCCATACTCTATAGCATTGCAGCGATTATAGCACGCCAATTGAATATTTCCTCCTTATTTAAGCAAGAAAGCTAGCTCAGCTCAACGATATTAGTCGAAAATGTCAATAAATTTGAATTTTGCAAACACATTCAATATCATTGCAATAGCTATAGCACGCCAAAAGAATCTTTCCTCCTTATTTATGCAAGAAAGTCAGCTCACAACCATATTATTCGAAAATGCCACTAAAATTGAATCTTCCGCCCAGATTCCAGAGCATTGCAATGTCTATAGCACGCCAATAGAGCCTTTGCTCCTCATTTATGCAAAAAAGATAGTTCACAACGATATTAGTCGAAACTGTCAATAAAATTGAACTTTCCAGCCAGATTCTATAGGATTGCGATGGCTACTGCAGGCCAATAGAATCCTTTCTCCTTATTTACGCAAGACAGGTAGCTCACCACGATATTAGACGAAAATATCAGTGAAATTGCATTTTCCACGCAAATGCCGGAGCATTGCAATGGCAATAGCACGCCAAAAGAACCTTTCCTCCTTATTTATGCAAGAAAGTTAGCTCACAATGATATGAGTCAAAAATGTCAAAGAAATCGAACTTTTCAGGCAGATTCCACGGCATTGTAATGGCTCTAGCGTGCCAATTGAATCCTTCTTCCTTGTTTATGCAAGACAAGTATTGTGCGCGTTACCGGGGCCCGCCAACTGGCGACCGCGCCGTGCCT
>NW_016916406.1:0-12845 GCF_001483705.2 Eufriesea mexicana | reverse complement strand
CGCTTGCTTGGTATTGGCACTGATGATCTATACTCTATGAAAATTCTGGAGCGACCAACGGGCGGGTCATGTATCGGCAGTGATATTGACAAATAACAACAAAGTGCTGAGTGTAGCCATCTACTCGTACTGTATCCATTGGAATAGTCTGTTCGCTGTTCCACTAAGATGTTCTGTATTTGTCGAATTATCAATGGATAGAGCAACTTTCGCTGGAGGAAATTACTCGCGTCAAAACAGAACGGGGTACGGCCATCATTACTGGACTGTAGCCAGTTGATTAATTTGTTTACTGACAAGTTAAATTCCGCTGCAGTTCTAAAAGTTTCAATGCATACATGAGACATGGTTAGAGACATCTACAATTTTCAGTACTGTGGTTAGTGCATCCACCAAAATTGCACTGTAGCCTTTGGAATAGCCTGCTCAGTCGCGATTTAAACTGTATAGCAGATCACAAATGATAAATGGATAAAGCAATTGTCGCTGGAGGTGTTGACATAAGTCAATAGTGTACTGAGTACAGACATCACTACTGTACTGTTGCCATTTGATTAATTTGTTCACTGATCACTTAGATTCCGTTACAGTTCTAGAATGATCAATGTATTGATCGGTTAGGGCGGGAGATATTGACAGTTTGTAGTACGGAAGGTGGCACTCCCTCCTGCCGAGCACTGTACCATTTGGGTTAAGCTGTTCATTGATGATTTAACCTCTATAGCAACTCTAGAATGATGAGCGGCTAGATCCGACATATTTAGCGACATTGGCAAATGGGGATACAGTACTCAGCGCCTCTGTCTGCACAATGTTATAGCCCATGAATTAATCTGTTCGCTGATCATCTAAGTTCATCAACTTAGGTGAGACTACAACTTTCTCTGGAGTCATTGGCACATGTCAAAACACTACTTAGTACAGCCATCATCACTGTACTGCAGCCAATTTATTAATTTGTTCACTGACGTCATAACTTCTGCAGCAACTACAGAACGAACAATGAATATGTCAGTTATGGCTAGAGACATTTACCACTGGCAGTATGGTGTTTGCTACATCAACCGACACAGCAATGTAGCCGTCTATGCTCATTGATGATTTAAGCGGTATAGCAAATCTAGAATGGTCAATGGATGGATCATATGTAGGTAGTGTTATTGATATTTGACAATACCGTTCAACGTGTAGCCATCTACACAGTACTACAGCCATTTTATTAATGTGTTCGCTGAATACCTTAATTCTTCGGCAATAGTGGTATCATCAAAGAGAAGAGCGATTGTCGTTGGAGACATTGATGTATGCCAATAGAGTACTGAACATATCCGTAAATAGGGCACAGAAGCCGTCTTTTTATTCGGGTCACTGGTCCTATCCTATAATATCAATTAGCGGATGCATGGTCTCTCTAGATGTTAACAATTGACGACACAGTACTGAGGACAGCCATCATCACAGTAGTGTAGAGGTAGGTGTGGTCTGTTCAGTAGTGATGTAATTTCCGCTGTAGCCAGGGAATGATTAATGTATACATCAGGCATGGATAATGATATGTACTATTCCCTGTAGAGTAGCTGCTGCATCCACCAACGGAGCAATGTAGTCGTGGCATTAGGCTGTACAGTGGTGATTTAGATACTATTGGAAACCTAGAATGACGAAGTACCGGCCCGTTTTCGCTGGTGACAATAACAATTGACGAAACACTACTCTGCACAGACTTCACCGCATTACTTTAGAGGCTGGACTAATTTTTTCACTTATAATCTATGATTGGCAGCAATTATAGAATAATCAATTCTAGTACGACTATGGCTACAGATATTTACAATTGGCTGAACAGTACTTAGTACATCCATCAATGCATGTCTGTATCAGCTGAAAAAAACTGCTCAGTAATGATGTAGGTTTTATAGCAATAACAGAATGACAAAGGAGTGATCTGTTATTTTCCGACATATCAACTATTGGCTTAACGATAATGTGTACAGCCACTATGATAATACAGCAGCCATACAATTAACTTCTTCACTAATGCCTTAAATTGAACAGTATTACTATAGGAATCAATGTATTGATATGTTATGGCTGGAGATATTTACAATTCGCAGTACAGCAGTTTGTACAATGGCCAAAAGATCACTATAGCTGTTGGATTGATCTGCTCAATAATGATCTATATTCCATTGCACTTCCAGAATGACGAAGGAATGACCCATTATCGCTCGTAACATTAACAACGGACGGAACAGCAATGAGTGCAGCCTTCATCACAATATTCTAGCCAATGGAAGAATTTGTTCACTGATAACACGAGATTAACAGCAATTCTAGCATAATCAATGCAACGGACGGTTGTGGCGAGAGATATTTACAATTGGCAGTACGTTATTTAGTACGTCCATTAAGAAAGCAGTGTAGCCGAGGGTTTAACCTGCTCAATAATGAACCATTATCTATAGCAATTCTAGAACGGCAAAAGACATATCCGTTAAAGCTCCAGGCGTTACAAGTTTACATAACTGTACTGAGCCACGCAAAAATATGATTACAGCAGCCGTTGGATTTTTCTCTTCCCTGACGACACATACTCCACAGTAATTCAAGAATAATCATGGTATTCATCAGTTATGGCTAGAGACATTTACAACTCCCATTACGCTAGTTGTTGCATCCACCAATACAGTTCTGTAGCTGTTGGATTAACGTGTTCAGTGACGATACAAGTTGTATATCAATTCTAGAATGTAAGACGCCTGACCCATTATCGCTCGGGATATTAACAATTGACGGTGCACTACTAAGTACAGATATCATCACAGCACTTTAGCCAATGGACTGATTACTCCATTTATTTCTTAAGTTTCAGGCACACTGTAGCCGTCAATTTAGCCGGTCTATTGATAATGTAGATCCTATAGCAATTCTACAATGAATAAAGGCAGAATCGCTCTATCTCGAGATATTAAAAATTGACATAAGAGCACTGTGTGCAAACATCGTAACGTTATCGCATGCGTTGGATTAATCTATTTACTTGTGATTTATATTCCGCAGCAGATCTATAATAATCAGTGTATACATCAGTTATGCCTAGAGGTTTTTAGAATTCCCAGTGCGGCAGACGTTGTACCGCAAATAGAGCACTGTAGCAGTTGGATTAATCACTTCAGAGATGAGAGGAGTTGAACAGGAGGTCCTGAGTTATCAATGTATACATCAGTTATGACTAGAGGTATTTAAAGTTCCCAGTGCGGTAGTTAATGCATCCACCAATTGAGTACTTCAGCCGTTCGACAAATCCGTTCACAGATGACGTAAGTTCCATGGCAACGTATACGATGATTACGGCAATATGTGCTTCTAAATGAGAGTAAGGTTCTTAATCCATTAATCAACAGAGCACTGTTGCCGTTGGCTTAATCTCTTTAGTGATGACTTAGCTTCTATTGCAATTCTAGAATGCCAAAGGACAGATCCGTTATACCTCGAGATGTTCACTATTCACTTAATTATAGTGTGTACAGCAATTATCACAGCACTGCGACGGTTGAATAAATCTGTTCCTGACGGTTTACATTCCACAGTGGTTCTAGAATAATGAACGTATTCATCTGATATGGCGAGGGATAATTCCACCTTCTAGGACTGTAGTTGGTGCATTGACCAGTAGAATAATGTAGACGTAGGGTTAAGCTGTTCAGCGATGATTTGAATCCTATTGCTATTCTAGAATGACAAAGGACTGACCCGTTAGAGCTCGAATCATGAACAGGTGACGGAACAGTACCGAATGCAGCCTCTATCACAGTACCTTAGCCGTTGGAATACTGTGTTCAATGATGAAATATGTTTCACTGCAGTCCTAAAATAATCAATGCATAGCACGGTAGAGTCAGAAGATGATAGCAATTGGCGGTACAGTTCCACGTGCATCCACCAATAGAGAACTGTAGTCGCTGGATTAATCTGTTGAGCGATTATCTATATACTACTGCTATTCTAGAATTTCAAAAGACAGGTCCACTACCGTTCGAGATATTAACAACTGACAGCACAGTAATAAGTGCAGCCATCATCTCAGTACTGTTGCCGCTGTATTAATTTGTTTACTGACGACTTGAATTCCACAGAACTTGAAGAATATTCAGTTTATATATCAGTTGTGACTAGAGATATTTACATTTCCTCGTACAGTAGTTGGTGCACTCACTAATACAGCACTGTAACTGCTGAATTTATATATTCAGCGGTGACATGTACCCTATTGCAATTCTAGAATGACAAGGAACTGGCCAACTATTGCTCGAGACATTAACAATTGACGAAAAAAATACTGATTACAGCCATCATCACAGAACTTTATGTGTTGGAATAATTTATTCACAAATAATTTACTGTTAAGGGCAATTCTGGAATAATCAATGCATTGTACGGTTGTGGCTGCAGATATTTACAATTGGCAGTTCGGTACTTAGTGCATCCATCAACACAGCGCAGTAGCTGTTGGATTAACATGTTCAAAGCTGATGTAGTATCTATAGCAGCTATAGAATGACAAAACACAAATCCGTCGTAGATCGAGATATTCACGACTGACATAACAGTACTGACATCAGCCATAATCACAGTGGCGTATCTGCTGGGTTAATCTGTTCTGTGATGACTCAAATTCCACAGAAGTTCTAGAATGGCCAAGTTATACATCAGTTATGGATAGAGGCATTTACAATTCCCAGTACTGTAGTTGGTACGTCCACCAGTAGCGCGCTGTTGTCGTTTGATTTACCTTTTCAGTGATGAAATGAATTACAAAACAATTCTTGGGTAGTCAATGTACGGTACATTTACTGCTAGAGATATTTAGAATTGACAGTGCGGTTCTTAACACATACAACGATAGCACAATGTAGCCATTGGGTTAGTATGTTCCGTGATGATGCAGATTCCACAGTGGATCTAGAATTGCCAAAGAATACATCATATATAGCTAGAGATATTAAGAGTTCACAGTACGGTGGAAGGTACATCCACCAATAGAGTACTGCAGCCGCTGGATGAACCTGTTCAATGATGATTTATATTTTATGGCAATACTAGAATGACGAAGGACGGATCCGTTAGAGCTCGAGATATTAACAATTAGGGAAACAGTATAGAGATCATCCACCATCAGAGTGCTTATGCCGTTGAAATGATTTCTCATGTGATAAACTATATTTAGCAGCAACTCTGAATAGAATAATCAATATGAGGTATGGTTTTTTCTAGCGATATTTACAATTGACACGGCGATACTCAGTGCATCCGTCATCAGAGCACTGCAGACGTTTAATTAAACTATGCAACTGCGATGTAGATTTTATAGCAATTCCGGAACTACAAAGGAATGACTCGTTCTCGCTCGAGGCATTAACAATTGCCGAAACGATATTGAGTACGTCCATCATCGCAGTACTGTAGCCGCTGCATTAATTTATTCACTGATGTTGTAGGTTCCAAAGCAACTATAGTGTCATCAATGTACTATACGGTTATGTCTAGAGACAACTCTATTTGTAAGTAGGGTTCTTAGTATATCCATGAACAGACCACTGTAGAATTGTATTGATCTGTACGCTGCTGACGAAAATGCAAAAGCAGGTCTAGGGTAATCAATGTATAATACGGTTATGGCTAAATTTATTTTTAATTGCGAGTACCGTCCTTAGCACATCCATCTACGGGTCGCTGTAGGATTGGATTGACCTGTTCAATGGTGATTTGTACATCACAGTTGTTCTAGAATAGTCAATGTATACACGAGTTATGGCTAAATACATTTACAACTTACAGTACGATTCCGATTAACTCCATCAGCAGAGCACTGTAGCCGTTGGACTGCTATGTTCAGTGATTACTTACATTACATAGCAATTATAGAATGACCAAAGACAGATCCATTAAAGCAGGAGATTTTATCAAATTGCGACGCAGTAACAGGTACAGCGATCGTCAATGTGCTGTAGTCGTTGGACTAGTTTCTTAACTGACGACTTTGGTTCCACAGCAGTGCTCGGATGATCAATGTATGCATCAGCTGTGGATAGAGATATTTAAAGTTCCCATTACTGTTGTTGGTACACCAACCAAGAGAACACTGTTAGGTTATTCTGTTCAGTAATGATTTAAATCCTATTTCAATTCTAGAACGACAAATGGCAGACCCAGTATCGCTCCAGATATTAACAATTGTCGAGTCAGTACTTAGTACAGTCGTCATCACAGTACTTTCGCCGCTGGACTAACTTGTTCACTGATAACATATGTTTAACAGCTATTCTAGGATAGTCAATACATGGTACGATTATGGCTACAGGTGTTTACTATTGACTGTGCTGTACTTAACGGACCACTGTATCCGTTGAATTAAACTGCTGAATGATGAAGTGGATTCGGTAGCAACCCTAGGGTGACAAATGACAGACCCGTTATGGCTCGAGTTATTAATAATTGACATGAAACTACTGCATACAGTCACCATCGCTGTACTGAAGCCGATGAATTAAGCTGTTGAGCGATGCTTTAGATGCAATTGATGTTCTAGAATGACATAGGACTGACACGTTATCTCTCGAGTCATTATGAATTGATGAAAGAGTACCGAGAGTAGCCATGATCGTAGTACCTTAACCGCTAGACTAATTTGTAACCTGATAATTTATTTATAACAGCAGCTCAAGAATAATCAATGTATGATAAGGATTTGGCTACAGATGTTTAAATTTGACAGTACTGTAATTAGTACAGCCATCAACAGAGCACTGTTGCCGTTGAATACACATGTTCTTTGATGATGTATATTATGTATAAAAAATGCAGATCTGTTGCATCTGGAGATGTTAACAATTACCACAACGTCACGGAGTACATCCATCACCACAGTAGCGTATTATGGCTAGCGACAACTACAATTGACAGTACGTCTCTTAAAGCATGCAGTTCCAGAACACTGTAGCCGTTGGAATAACCTGTTCACGGATGATCTCTATTCTGGGGCAACTCAATAACGTCGGTGACGATATCAATTAATTAGGTATTCCAGAACGACAAAGAACAGATGCATTACATATCGAGACGTTAACGTATGACAACAAAGTACTGCGTGCAGCCATCAGTTGTGTAGCAGTTGTAATAATTTGTGCACTGATTGTTTGAATTCCACAGAAACTCTAGAATAATAGATGTATAGATCGAGTATGACTTGATATACTTACTATTGGCAGCACGGTACCTGGTACATCCACCAACAGAGTACTGCAGCCGATGGATTAACCTGTTCAATGATGATCCTGTTATGGAGCAAATCTAGAAAGACGAATTATAGATCCATTTTATCGTCAGGCATTAGCAATTGGCGTAGCAGGACAGAGTACAACCGTCACCACAGTGCAGTAGGAGTTGGAATAATATGCACACTGATGGTATAGGTTATACAGCAATTCTACTATATTCAATGAATACTACGGATATGGCCGGCAGAGTTTACACCCGACAATACGGCAGTTAGTACAGCTAGCAGCAGAGCGCTGCAGCCGTTGGATTAATCTGTTCAATGACGATATAGACTTTATAGCAATTCAAGGATGACAAAGGCAGATCCATAATCAATCGTGATTTTAAAAATTGATAACATATTACTGAGTTCAGCAATCATCACAATACAGTGGTAGTTGGTTTTCTTTGACCACAGGTGATGTAAATTCTGCTGCAGCTGTAGAATAGTCAATGTATAGTACGGTTATGGCTAGAAACATTAACAGTTGACAGTGCGGTTCTTATTACTTGTTCCAACAGAGAACTGATGCAGTTGGATTAACCTATCCACTGAGTATCTCGATTCGGTTGCAATTCTGGGATGACAAATTACAGGTCCATCATATCGCCAGGCATTGGCAATTGACATAGCAGGATTGAGATCAGCCATTAGCGCAGTACTGTTGCTGTAGTCTTTACTTGCCATTGATGACTTAATTTCCGATCTAGAATAATCAATGTATAGTACAGCTATGTTTGGAGACATTTGCGTGCAGCATTGCGGTAGTTAGTACGTCTATTACTCTGTTCACAGGTGATTTATTTTCTAAAGCAATTCTGGAATGAAAAAAGGCAGAACCACTGTCTCTCTTGATATGCACAATTGACAATACATTACAGAGTACAACCATCGTCACAGTAACGTCGCAGCTGCTACACTTTGCTCACTGGTGACGTAAATTCCAATGCAACCCTACTATAACCAATCCATGGTACGGTAATGTATAGATATTTTTACAGTTGACATTACGTTATTTAGTACATCCACCGAACGAGCCCCGTTGCCGTTGGATTAATCCATTCACTGATAGTTTAGATATCATAGCAATGCTAATATAACAATGTACAGATCCGTTACCCCTCGAGATATTAACAATAGACAACAGAGTAATTATTAAAGCCATGATCACTGTAATGTTGCCATTGGAATACTTCATCCACTGACGATATAATTCCCAAAGCAAACCCGCAATGACTTATGCATATTACGGGTATGTGTAGTGACATTTACAATTGAGGGTACGGTACTTAGTACAACCACCAACAGAGCACTGTTGCGGTTGTATTTATATTTCTACTGATAATTCATATACCATAGCTATTCTGGAACGACAAAAGACAGGTGCACTATCCCTTGGAATATTAGCAATATCGGCACAGTACTGAGTACAACCATCATCACAGCACTGTAGCAGTTGGGCTCCTCTGATTACTGACAATGCAAATTCTTATACAATTCTCGAATAAACAGTGTATATCAAGGCTATGGCTAGTGATATATATAATCGACAGAACGGTGCATAGTACATGCTCCGACAGAGGACACTTGCCGTTGGAGTCATCTGTTTACGGATGGTATAAACACCCTAGCATCATTATAGTGACAACATTGCAGTCCATTACCGCTGCAGCCACTAACAACTGACATAGAAGGACTGAGTGCGGCCACCATCACAGTACTTACGCGTTGGATTGCTTTATACTCGGCGATGTGTATTCCAAAGCAAATTTTAGAATAGTCAATGTATAGTACAGTTATGGATAAAGATATTTACAACTGACGGTACGGTGCACGATACATCCGCCAAGAGAGCACTGTAGCCGTTGGCTTAGCTAGTTCAATGACGATTTAGATCCTATAGCCATTCTAAAATGACAAAAGACATATCTGTTTAGCTCAAGATATAACCGAATGACATAGCAGTACTGTGAACAGCCACCATACCGCTACTGCAGCCGCTTGATTAATTTATTCGCTCACGTTTTTTACTCCCCAGTAGTTCGAGAATATTCAATGTATACATCAGCTCTGTTGCTGTAGGCTTTACTTACCATTGATGACTTAATTTCCGCAGCCGTTCTAGAATAATCAATGTATAGTACAGCTATGTCTGGAGACATTTGCATGCAACATTGCGACAGGTAGTACGTCTACCAACAGAGCACAGCTGCCATTCAATTAATCTGTTCACAGGTGATTTATTTTCTAAAGCAATTCTGGAATGAAAAAAGGCAGAACCATTGTCCCTCTTGATATGCGCAATTGACAATACATTAAAAAGTACAACCATGGTCATAGTAAAGTCGCAGCTTCTACACTTTGCTCACTGGTGACGTAAATTCCAATGCAACCCTACTATAACTAATCCATGGTACGGTAATGTATAGATATTTTTACAGTTGACATTACGTTATTTAGTACATCCACCGAACGAGCCCCGTTGCCGTTGGATTAATATATTCACTGATAGTTTAGATATCATAGCAATGCTAATATAACAATGTACAGATCCGTTACCCCTCGAGATATTAACAATAGACAACAGAGTAATTATTAAAGCCATGATCACTGTAATGTTGCCATTGGAATACTTCATCCACTGACGATATAATTCCCAAAGCAAACCCAGAATGACTTATGTATATTACGGGTATGTGTAGTGACATTTACAATTGTGGGTAAGGTACATAGTACAACCACCAACAGAGCACTGTTACGGTTGTATTTATATTTCTACTGATAATTCATATACCATAGCAATTCTGGAACGACAAAACACAGATGCACTATCCCTTGGAATATTAGAAATTTCAGCACAGCACTGAGTACAACCATCATCACAGCACTGTAGCAGTTGGGCTCCTCTGATTACTGACAATGCAAATTCTAATACAATTCTCGAATAAACAGTACATATCAAGGCTATGGCTAGTGATATATATAATCGACAGAACGGTGCATAGTACATGCTCCAACAGAGGGCACTTGCCGTTGGAGTCATCTGTTTACGGATGGTATAAACTCCCTAGCATCATGATAGTGACAACATTGCGATCTATTACCGCAGCCACTAACAACTGACATAGAAGGACTGAGTGCGGCCACCATCACAGTACTTACGCGTTGGATTGCTTTATTTGTCAGCACGGAACTTTGTGCATCCGTCAACGGAGCACTGAATCCGTTGAATAAACCTATTCAATGATGAAGTAGACTATACAGCAACGGTATCATGACAAGGACGGATCCATTATAACTCGAGATACTAACAAATGCCATAGCGGCACTGAGCACGGCAGTATTGACGGCACTCCAGGCGTGGATAAATCTGTGATGTGATGACTTATATTCCACAGCAGGACCAGAATAATATATTTACACATCAGTTATGGCTAGAGATGTTTACCATTCCCAGTACAGTAGTAGATACTTCCTCCAATACAGCAATGTAGCCGTTAGAATCATCACTTCAGTGATTATATAAATTCTATAGCTATTCTAGGATGACAAAGGACAGATCTGGTGTAGCTGGAGATATGAACAATTGACATAACAGTACTGAGCACAGCGATCATCAGAGTACTGCAGCTTTTATTTTAATCTGTACACAGATGATTTGTATTCCTCAGCACTTATGGAATAGTCAATGTATAAGACAGTCATGGCTATAGGTATTTACAATTCCCGGTACGGTAGCTGGTACATTCACCAATCGAGCGCTGTAGCCATTGGGTCAATCTGGTCAGTGATGATTATTATTCTATTGCATCCCTAGAATGATGAAGGTCTGAGCCATTGCGGATCTAGAAATTAACAATTGACGAAACAGCACTGAGTGCAGCCACCGTCACAGTACTCTTATGCTGGGTTAATTTGATCACAGATTATGTAAATTACTGGGCAAGTATAGAATAATCAATGTGTAGCACGGTTATGGCTAGAGAAATGAATAATTGCAAGTACAATTACTAGTACACCCACAAATATAGCACAGGGGCAGTTTTATTAACCTGCTGAGTGATGATTTAAGTACAACTGCAACTCTAGAATGACGAAAGGCTGACCTATTATTTTTTCGTAATTATAACAGTTGACGAAACAGTACTGAGAACAGCAGTGACCACCGTACTACAAACGTCTTACTCATTTGTTCACTAATAATCTAATATCAACATCATTTCTAGAGTAATCAATGTATCGTACGGTTACGTCTACAGATATTTACAGTTGACAGTACGTCGCTTAATGCATACTTCAACAGAGCACTGTAGACGCAGAAAAAGCTTGTTCATGATGATGTAGGTTCTTTTGCAACTATAGAATGACAAAAGGCAAATCCGTCACGGCTCGAGATATTAAGAATTCCCAGAACGGCACTGAGTACAGCAATCATCACGGTACTGCAGCAGTTGGACTAATCTGTTCTCTGATGATATAAGTTCCATTGCAATTCTAGAATGGCAATAGAATGAACCGTAAACGCTCGAGACATTGACAAATGACCAAGTGGTATTGAGTACAGCTTTCATCACAATTGTTTAGTCGGTGGACCAAATAGATTACTGGTAATTTAAATTTAATAGCAATTCTGGAATGAGAAATGTATAATACCGTTATGGCGAGAGGTATTTGCATCTGACAGCACGGTTTTCTGTACATCCACCAATTGAGCACTGTAGCCACTGGACTAATCTTCTCAGTGACGTTTCAAGTCCTTTAGCAATTCTAGGAAGGCAAAGGACTGACACATTATCGCTCTAGATATTAACATCTGACGAAACAGCACTGAGTACAGCAATCATCACTGTACCTGACATGCTGGACTAATTTTTTCACTGTTAGTTATGTTTAACAGCATTTCTAGAATTATCAATGTATAGTACGGCCACTGCAAGAGATATTTACATTTCACAGTTCGGTACTCTGTATATCCATCAACGCAGCACTGTAGCCGCTCAAATAGCCTGCTCAATGATGGTGTAGCTTGCATGCCAATTCTAGAAGAACAAAAGACAGATCGGTTATAACTCGAGGCATTAACAATTGACAAAACAGTAAAGAATACAGCCATCATCACAGTGCTGCTTGCGCTGTATCAATCTGTTCACTCACGATATAAATTCCATTTTGCCGCCAGCCGTTGACAGTTGAAGTAGCTGGACTGAGAATAGCAGTCATCACGGTACAGCAGGAGTTAAGTTAATCTGTTCACTGATGACTTAAGTTCTACAGCAATTCAAGAATAATCATTGAATAGTGCGGATGTGTCTAGGAAAATATACAGTTGACAGTGCATCGCTTAGTACATCCACGAAGAGAGCACTTTTGCGGTTGGAGTAATCTGTTCACTTATTCTCTAAAAACCCTACCAATTCTAGCATGACAAAATACATATCTATTGTCCCTCGATATATTGAAACCAGACAACTCAGTGCTGTGTACAGCAATCATCACAGTACTGAATCCGTTGGAATACTTTGTTCAC
>NW_016916405.1:0-769 GCF_001483705.2 Eufriesea mexicana | reverse complement strand
CATACATATATCCACCTATACTTCCATCCATCCATACATCCATACATCCACACATCCATACATACATAAATCCTTCCTTTGGTACGTCTATCATACGATACATCCATCCATCCGTACATCCATACATGCATACATCCATAAAACCATACATTCATGCATCCATACACTCAACCATACATACATCCATAGATACATCCGTAAATGCATACATACATACATTCATCAGTACATCCCCACATCCATACATTCATAGATGCATCCATTCGTACGTCCATCATTCGATAAATCCATCCACCGATACATACATCCATTCATACATTCACACATCCGTGCATCCATACATCCGTACATCCGTCCATCCATACCTCAATCCATCCATACATCCATCCATCCATCCAAACATTGATGCATTCATACATCCATCCATACATCCACCTTTATATACATCCATCCATCCATACATCCACCGATCCATACATCTATCGAACCATACATCCATCCATCCATACAGGTACCCATCCATACACCCATCAAAACATACATCTATTCATACATCTATCCATCCATACATCCACCCATCCGTACATTAATACATCCACACATCCATAAATCCATCCATCCATACATCCATACAACCATACATATATACATACATACATCCATACATACATCCATACATACATCCAACCATACATCCATCTACTTGTACATCCAACCATCCATACATACATACAGATATACATCCATACATCCATATATCCGTAAATAC
>NW_016916404.1:0-1391 GCF_001483705.2 Eufriesea mexicana | reverse complement strand
TGAATTTTCCAGTCAGATTCTAAAGCATTGCAATGGCTATAGCATGCCAATAGAATACTTCCTATTTATTTATGCAACGAAATTACCTCAACACGGTAGTAGCCGAAAATGACAATAAAATTGAATTTTCCAGTCTGATACCATAGCATTGCCATGGCTATAGCATGGCAATAGAATCTTTCCTCCTTATTTATGCAACAAAATTATCTTGCAACAAAATTATCTCACCACGGTATTAGTCGAAAATTTCCATACAATTGTATTTTCCAGTCAGATTCTATAGCATAACAATGGCTCTACCATGCCAATAGAGCCTTTCCTCCATATTTATGCAACAAAATTAGCTCAACACGGTATTAGTCGAAAATGTCCGTACAATTGAATTTTCCAGTCAGATTCTATAGTATTGCAATGGCTATACCATGCCAATAGAATATTTCCTCCTTATTTATGCAACGATATTACCTCACCACGATATTAGCCGAAAATGTCAATAAAATTGTATTTTCCAGTCAGATTCAATAGGATTGCAATGGCTATAGTATCCCAATAGGATACTTCCTCCTTATTTATGCAACGAAACTACCTCACCACGGTATTAGCCGAAAATGTCAATAAAATTGTATTTTCCAGTTAGATTCTATAGCATTGCTATGGCTATTAGATGCCAATAGAATATTTCCTCCTTATTTATGAAACGAAATTACCTCGCCACGGTATTAGTCGAAAATGTCAATAAAATTGTATTTTCCAGTCAGATTCTATAGGATTGCAATGGCTATAGTATCCCAATAGGATACTTCCTCCTTATTTATGCAACAAAATTAGCTCACCACGATATTAGCCGAATATGTCGATAAAATTAAATTTTCCAGTCAGATTCTATAGCATAGCAATGGCTATAGTATGCCCATAGTATCCTTCCTCCTTATTTATGCATCAAAATTATCTCACCACGGTATTAGTCGAAAATGTCCATACAATTGAATTTTCCTGTCAGATTCGATAGCATAACAATGGCTATACCAAGCCAATAGAGCCTTTCCTCCTTATTTATGCAACAAAAATCAGCTCACCTCGGTATTAGTCGAAAATGTCCATACAATTGAATTTTCCAGTCAGACTCTATAGCATAACAATGGCTATACTATGACAATAGAGCCTTTCGTCCTTATTTATGCAACAAAATTAGCTCACCACGATATTAGTCGAAAATGTCAATAAAATTGAATTTTCCAGTCAGATTCTACAGCATTGCAATGGCTACAGCATGCCAATAGATTACTTCCTCCTTATTTATGTAACGAAATTACCTCACCACGGCATTTGTCGAAAATGTCAATAAAATTGTTTTTTCCATTCTGATTCTATAGCATTACAATGGCTATAGC
>NW_016916403.1:0-875 GCF_001483705.2 Eufriesea mexicana | reverse complement strand
GCACAGTAGATCACAGAAATCCTCCTCACATCAGTCTATAGCACGAGAGTCAGAGCTATCCTACATAACCAAACATAGCCTAACTTAAAATAACCAAACGTATATTTACGTATCGTGCCAGGACCAGTAATGCTCGACTCCCCTATATCGAGCGCAGTATAGTAGAGCAATGTATAGCGCGGACATCCTCCGAATAGGAGCGTACGGATTAAAGCTCTAACCTATACTGTCCTATCATAATCAAACGTAACATAGGCAAACGAACCTAAACACAAGCTAATGTACCGAGACCACTACTGCTGGCCCCCAGAATCAAGCAGAAAGAACTAGAGCACAGCACAGCGCAGAGATCCTCCATGTAGCAGTGTAGAGCACAAAAGCCAGAGATATCCCATCCTAACCTGACGTAACTATACGAAACCAAACATAGCTTAACACAACATAAAGTGCCGCAACCGCTATTAATGTCCTTCGCAGAACCAAGCGCAGCAAACTAGGGCACATTAGGGCGCAGGCATCTATCGAAAAGCAGTGTACTGCACAAAAGACAAAGTAGCCTCTCCTAACGTAGCCAAATGTAACACAACAGCACAGTGCCTAACACAACCTATCGCGACCGGACCGCTATTGGTGGCACCCACCAAGGAAAGCAGTATTAACCAGAGCGCAGTGCAACGAAGAAATCCACCACGTTGCAGTGAATAGCAAAAACGCCGTACTTACGCTAGCATAACATTTCCTAGCCTAACTTAGCCGAACGCAGCATATTTCAACATAGGGTGCAACGACCACTGCTCCTGGCCTCCCCAGCGTGAGCACCGAAAGCCACAGGATAGCTGTGTATAGCACATAGGTCAGAGCTACGGCCCCCTAAC
>NW_016916402.1:0-595 GCF_001483705.2 Eufriesea mexicana | reverse complement strand
GGCACGTTATGCTGCGTCATGTTGCATTCGGTTAGTATGGGATAGGCTAAATTTTGTCAGGGTAGCTTTAACTACTGTGCTGTACACAGCTGTTCGGTAGACTTTTGCGCTCTACTGTGCTCTAGTACGTCCTGCTCGGCTCTGGGTTGCCAGCAACCGAGGTATCGTCCCGTTATATTGCGTGAGGTAACTTTCGGATAAGTTGGGTTAGGATAGGTTTGGCCTGGGTTGCTTCAACTTTTGTGCTGTACACTGCTATTTGGTGGATTTCTGCGCTCTACTGTGCTCTAGCATGTCCTGCTTGCCTCTGGGAATGACAGCAACCGAGGTCTCGGCACGTCATGCTCAGTCAGGTTGCGTTCGGTTAGTTTGGGTTAGGCTAAGTTTGGTTAGGTTATATTTGGTTAGGATATATTATAATGTCATTGACTCTTGTGCTTTACACTGCAATGCAGCGGATTTCTGCGTTCTGCTGTGCCCTTGCATATTCCGGTTGGCTCCGTTGAAGTCAGCAATAGTGGTCTAGGTGCGTTAGGCCGCGTTATGATACGTTTGATTATGTTACGTATGGCTAGGTTAGGCTAGGGTAGCTATG
>NW_016916401.1:0-562 GCF_001483705.2 Eufriesea mexicana | reverse complement strand
GCCAGGCCAGGCCAGGTCAGGTCGGGTTAGGTTAGTTTAGGACAGATCAGGTCAGGTCAGGTCGGGCCAGGCCAGGACAGGTAAGGTCACGACAGGTAGGATCAGTTCAAGTCAGGACAGGCAAAGACATTCCATGTGGTGTCAGGTGAGGTCAGGTGAGGTCAGGTGAGGTCAGGTCAGGTGAGGTCATGTCAGGTCGGGGCATGTCAGGTCAGGTCAGGTCAGCTGAGTTCAGCTAATGTCAGGTCCGTTCAGGTCAGGTCAGGTTATGTTGTTAGGTTAGGTTAGATTACAACATGTTAGGTTAGGTTAGGTGAGTTTAGGTTAGGCTTGATTACGATAGGATAGGATTGGTTGGGTTTGGTTTGGCTACGTTAGGTTAGGTTAGGTTTGGTTTGGTTATGTTATGTTAGGTAGGGTTAAGTTAGGTTAGGTTGTTAGCTCAGGTTAGGTTAGGTTAGGTTAGGTTAGGTTAGGTTAGGCTAGGTTAGGTTAGCCCACGGTAGGTTAGGTTTGGTTAGGAGAGCTTAGGTTAGGTTTGATTAGGTTAGGTTAGGATCGG
>NW_016916400.1:0-1004 GCF_001483705.2 Eufriesea mexicana | reverse complement strand
GACGAGCCATGTACAGCACAACGTTCGAGGCGACCCTATCCTAACCTGACCAAACGTTGCATATCCAAATCGTTATCTCTCTCAACCTGGCGTGCCGAGAACACCATTGCTGGCCTCCCGAGAGCCAAGATGAACATACTAGAGCACAGCAGAGTGCAAGAGTCCACCGAGCATCTGTTTATACTACGAAAGTGGAAGCTATCCGTACCTAAACAGAGATACCGTAACCTAATCAAAAGTATCCTATCTCAACCTGTCGCGCCGAGACCACTATTACAGGCGTCCCCAAATCCAAGCAGAGCCTACATTAGTACAGAAGATCGCAGAAGGCCACCAAATAGTAATGTATAACACAAAAGTCAAAGCCATCTGCACCAAACGCAATATAACCCGACCAGTCCAAACGTAACCTAACAAAACCTACCGTGCCACGACCGCAATTCCTGGCCTCCACAAAGTCGAGCAGCGTGTAGTGGAGCAACGAAGGGCGTGTCGAGCAGCGTGAAGTGGAGCAACGAGGGGCGAAAAATTCGACCCAATAGCAGTGTATGGCTCTAAAGATAACGTCGTCCTGTCCTAACTTAACCAAACGTAACATACGCAGACGTAACGTAAACCAATCTGGCGTGCCACGAAAGCTATTTCTGGCCACACTAGAGCTGAGCAGAGTATAACAGAGCCATGCAGAACGCTGAAATTTCCCGAATAGCAGCATATAACAAAAAAGTAGGAGATATCCTAAAGAAACCTGATATAACATAGCACATCAAACGTAACCAATCACAACCTAACGAGCCTAGCCCACAATTGCAGGCCTCGCCACCTCCAAGCGGGGCATATAAGAGGAGAGCGGGGCGCAGAGGTCCATAGAGTGGCAGTGTATATCGCGAAAGCCAACGACATCCTAACCTCACCCGAACGAACTTAAAGTAACCGAACGGAGCATAACACTACCTAACGCGCCGCGGCGACTATTTCAATCATTCGCGGATCAAAGCAGTGAA
>NW_016916399.1:0-253 GCF_001483705.2 Eufriesea mexicana | reverse complement strand
CATCTGCTTGCCAGAGAATGGGTCTATTCAAAATCTATAACATGTTATAGCTTGGTGAATGGAGCGCCTATCGCCTTCAATCCAATGGCAAGTACAGCCATCTGCTTGCAAGAGAATAGGGCTATTCAAAATCTATAATCTGTTATAGCATGGTGAGTAGATCGGCTAAAGCCTTCAATCCAATGGCACATACAGCCATGTACTTGCCAGAGAATAGGTCTATTCAACGTCTATAATCTGTTATAGCTTGGTT
>NW_016916398.1:0-256 GCF_001483705.2 Eufriesea mexicana | reverse complement strand
AACGTTACATTACCAAACGTAACACAGTGAAACCTAAAGTGACTAGACCACTACAGCTAGTCTCCCCAGAGCCAAGCATAACGTATCAGTGGGGAGTAGAGCGCAGAAATCCACAGAATCACACTGTATAACAGAGAAGCCAAAGATATACAAACCTAACCCAAACCAACAGAACAAAGCTAAACGAAGCAACACTCAACATAACGCGTCGCAACCATTCTTGATGTACTCCCCAGGGCCAAGCTGAATGCGATAG
>NW_016916397.1:0-640 GCF_001483705.2 Eufriesea mexicana | reverse complement strand
TACGATACGTTTGTTTAGGTTAGGATAGGATAACTTTGACTTTTGTGTAATACACTGCTATTCGGTGGATTTCTGCGCTTTACATTGCTCTACTATACCCTGTTCGACTCTGAGATCAGCAATAGTGAAAGAGCCACGAATTGTTGTGTTATATTTCGTTAGGTTTGGCTACGTTTTGTTAGTGTAGGAGAGGATAGCTTGATCCTTTATGCTATACTCTGCCACTCGGTGCATTTCTGCGCACTGCTGTGCTCCAATATGCTCTGGCTGGCTCTAGGGAGGCCAGCAATTGTTATCGCGGCACGTTATATTGTGTATGGCTATGTCAGGTTCGGTTATGTTAACTTGGGTTAGGTTTGGGTATCTTTGACTTTTCCGCTGTGCACCTCCGCTCTATGGATTACTGCGCTCTATTCCCCTCTAATATTCCCTGCTTGGCTCCTGGGAAGCCTGCAATAGTGTTGGCGGCACCTTACGTCTTGTCTGGTTACGTTTAGTCATCTTTCGATTGGTTGGCTTAGGATAGGATAGCTATGACCATTGTGCTCTACACTGATATTCGGTGGACTTCTCCGCCCTGCTGTGCTCTAGCATACCCTGCTATGCTCTGGGGAGTCCAGAATTAGCGGCAGCGTGTCGT
>NW_016916396.1:0-872 GCF_001483705.2 Eufriesea mexicana | reverse complement strand
CTATGCACTGCATTGCGGTGGATTTCTGCGATCTACTGTACTCTACTATATTCTGCTTGGCTCCGGGGATGCGATGAGTAGTGGTCGCGGCACGTTATGTTGAGCTATGCGGCGTTTGGTTCGGTTGGGTTAGGTCTGGATAGGTTAGTAGGTTATGATATCTTGGACTTTTGTGTTATTCGCTTCAATGCGGCGGATTCCTGAGCACTACGGTGCCCTGGTAAATTCTGCTTGTCTCTGCGGAGGACAGCAATTATTGTCTCGTCATGTTAGGTTCAGCCAGGCTAGGTTTGGATATGTTTCGTTTGGCTAGGTAGGGAGGGTCTACCGTGACTTCTACGCTATACACTGCAATTCGGTGGACTTCGGCGCTATAATGTGTTTTAATATTCTCTGCTTGTCTCGCGGGGTCGGCAGTAGTGTCCCCGCCACGACAGTTTCTTTATGTTATGCTTGGTTGGGTTAGGTTGGTTTGGGTCTGGATACGAGAGCTTTGACTTTTCTGTTATACACTGCCATTATATGGGCTTCTGCTGCCTACTCACTTATATATTCTGCTGGCGATGAGGAGGACAGAAATAGTGGTCTAGGCACGTTTGTTGCGTTTGGTTATGTTATGTTTGGTTAGGTTAGATAGGATAACTTTGACTTTTGTGCCATACACTGGTGTTCGGTGGACATCTGCGGTCTACATTGCTCTAGCCTTATCTGCTCAACTCTGAGGTGGCCAGAAATAGTGGTCTTGGCACAATAGGTTGAGTTAGATTACGTTTGGTTAGTCTAGGTTTGGCTAGGTTTGGCTGTGGTTTCTTTGACCTTTGCGCTGTACACAGATATTCAGTGACCTTCTTCGCTCTGCTATGCACTACTAT
>NW_016916395.1:0-542 GCF_001483705.2 Eufriesea mexicana | reverse complement strand
TCCATCCATACATACATCCATACATATATACATCCATATATACATACATCCGACCATCCGACATTCCATTCATCAATCCATTCACACATCCACACATACATCAATACATACATCCAACCATTCATACTTCGATACATCCACACATACTTTCATACATACATCCACAAAAACAACCATACTTACGTTTTCCATAAATACATCCATCCAAACATCCATTCATCCATCCATACATCCACCCATTCATCCATCCATACATCCATCCATTCATCCATCCATCCATAAATGCATCCATCCATACATACGTCCATCCATACATCCATCCATCCATACATCCACACATACATCAATACATACATCCAACAATTCATACTTCGATACACCCACACATACATTCATACATACATCCACAAAAACAACCATACTTACGTCCATGCATACATCCGTACATACATCCATACATACATCCATGCATACATCACCACAAACATCCATACACACATCCATGCATCCTTACACACTTGCATCCATACATCTGTACATCA
>NW_016916394.1:0-1315 GCF_001483705.2 Eufriesea mexicana | reverse complement strand
CTGCTTATGTTATGTTCGGTAAGCTTGGGATCGGATTGCCTTTACTTTTGTGCTGCACAGGACAATTCGGTGGATTCCTGCGCTCCCCTCTGATCCAGTGTCCTCCGTTAGCGCCTGCGTAGGCCAGCAATTATGGTCTCGGCAGATTAGGCTTAGTTGGGCTGCGCACGGGTAAGTTGGGTTTGGTTAGGTTAGGATAGGGTAGCTATGACTTTCGTGCTGTGCACTGCTATACGGTTGATTTCTGCGCTCTGCATTGGTCTACTAGCCTCTGCTTGTCTCTGGGGAGGCCAGCAATAGCGGTCGTGTCATGTTTGGTTGGGTGATGTTGCGTTTGGTTAGGTCAGGGTAGACTAGGCTTGGAGAGAATAGCTTTTACTCTTGTGCTATGCACTGCAATTCGGTGGATTTCTGCTCTCTACTATGCTATTGTATGTTCTGCTTGTCTCTGGGAGGACAGCAACAGTGGTCTCGGCACGTAAGGCTGATACAGAATACGTTCGCTTTTGTCACGTTTGGTTAGGTTCGGATAGGGTAGCATTGACTTTTATGCTATACAATCTGCCAATTGGATATCTGCGCCCCACACGGTTCTAGAGTAACCCGCTCGTCGGCGGGGTGGCCAGTAATGGTTGTCTTTGCACGTTAGGTTGATTTAGGCTATGTTTGGCTACGTTATGTTTGTTTGGGTTAGGTTAGGGTGGAATTGACTTTCGCGGTATACACTGATATTCGGTGGATGTCTACGCTCTACTGTGCTCCACTATACGCTGATTGGCCATGGGGAACTCAGCAATATTTGTGGCGGCAGGTTATGTCGACTTAGGGTATGTGTGGTTAGGTAATGTTGATTTGGGATAGAATATAGACACGGGTAGCGTAGTCCCTTCCGATGTACACTGGGATTCTATTGATTTCTGTGTTGTACAATCCACTAGCATTTTCTGCTTGGCTCTGGGGACGCCATCAACAGTGTTCGCGGCACGTTAGTTTGAGACGAATTACATATGGCCGTGATACGTTTGGCTGTATTAGGATATTGCAGCTCTGACTTTTGCGCTATGCTCCGTCATTCGGTGGATTTCAGTGCTCCAGATTGTTCTAATATCCCCTGCTTGGCTCTGGGGAGGCCAGGAACACTAATCTCGGCACCTTATATTGAGCCACGCTACTTTCGGTTAGGTTAGGTTAGGACATGTTGAGTTCGGGTATCTTCCACTCTTGTGCTATAAGCTGCAATGCGGTGGATTAATGCTCTCTACTGTGCTCTAGTATTTTCTGCGTGTCCCCTAAGGGGCTAGCAATAGTGGCCACG
>NW_016916393.1:0-213 GCF_001483705.2 Eufriesea mexicana | reverse complement strand
TTGTAACTAAGGCTCCTTGGGTTGAGTTAGGCTACGTTTGGTTATGTTATGTTTGCCTCTGTTGAGTGTATCAGCTTCGACTTCCCTTCTTTAAACAGCGATTCCACGGGTTTCTGCGCGCTACTCTCCTCTAATACGACCTGCTTTTCAGCGGGGAGGCCAGCAGTGGCGGCCGCGGCACGTTATGTTACGAAAGGCTACGTTTGGCTATGT
>NW_016916392.1:0-1072 GCF_001483705.2 Eufriesea mexicana | reverse complement strand
TCCAGCCAGATTCTACTGCATTGCAATGTCTAAGGCACGCCAATAGAATCTACCGGGCTTATTTAGGCAAGAAAGATAGCTCAACACGATAATAGTCGAAACTGCCTATAATATAGAAATTTCCAGCCAGATTCTATAGTATTGAAATGGCTATAGCACGCCAATAGAATATTTCCTCCTTACTTAGGGAAGGAAGTTAGCTGACCATGATATTAGTAGCAAATGACAACAAAATTGAATTTTCCATGGCGATTGTATAGCATTGCAGAGCCTATAGCACGCCAATAGAATCTTTCCTCCTTATTTATGCAAGGAAGTTGTCTCACCCGCGATATTAACCGAAAATGTCAATAAATTGAATCTGCCAGGCACATTCTATGTCATTGCAATGGCTATAGCAGGCCAGTAGATACTTTCCTCCTCACTTATACAAGAAAGGCAGCTCACCACAATATTAGTCGAAACAGTCAATAAAATTGAACTGTCCAGACAGAATCCAGAGCATTGCAATGGCTATAGCACGCCAATAGAATCTTTACTCCTTATTTGTGCAAGATAGTTATCTCTCCACGATATTAGTCAAAAATGTCAATAAAATTGAGTTTTCCAGCCAGCTTCTACTGCATTGCAATGGCTATAGCACTCCAGAAGGATCTTTGCTCCTTACTTAGGGAAGGAAGTTATCTGACCACGATATTAGTAGAAAATGACAACAAAATTGAATTTTCCAGGGCGATTGTATAGCATTGCAGAGCCTATATCACGCCAATAGAATCTTTCCTCCTTATTAATGCAAGGAAGTTGGCTCACCACGATATTAGCCGAAAATGTCAATAAAATTGAATTTTCCTGCAAGATTCTTTGGCATTGCAACGGCAATAGCACGCCAATCGTATCTTTCCGCCTTATTTACACAGGAAAGATAGCTCACCACGATATAGGTGGCAAATGTCAATAAAATTGAATCTGCCAGGCACATTCTATATCATTGCAATGTCTATAGCACGAGAATAGTATATAAACTCTTTATTTATGCATGAAAGGAGGCCCACCACGATAATAGTCGAAACTG
>NW_016916391.1:188683-204308 GCF_001483705.2 Eufriesea mexicana | reverse complement strand
ACACAAATTGAGTAATTAATAATTTTTCATTGTCGGGGCCATTTTATCCTTTTCTAACCTCGCCCTGTCCTTGTCTATCACGTGACCAGTAGCTCGTCGACCTCCTTGCCTATTCTATATTCCTATCACTTTCTTGATTTTTGAGCCCAGATCATAGATGGCGCTGATCGAAACTGCCGATTGCAAAACCACGTGACCCGAAGGGCGGGAGAAACAAAACAATAAAAGGACATAAATAAGTGTAACACATTTTTCTTCCTTCTCTCTACACTCTTAAAAGCCAGACTAACATGAAGTCATAGATGAAGATGCGTTGTTTCATTCGTGGTAAAAAGAAAACGAAACTTCAATGGTTATATGTTAAAGTACCTTTTATTCACTTTGAATATTTTACATATACATGTTAATTGTTAACGACATAATAAACAATGACATATAGACATTAGAATCTGAATAGATGTCCGTATCACGGACCGTTAAGAGGAAAAGACGTTTCGTAATACATACCACGTAATAATTATCATTATAACGACCATATATATATGTACAATATTCATAGACATATGATAAATGATTCTATTCGAATACATGAGTTATCCTAATAATTCTTGATATCTCTCATCGTGCATCTCCTCGGCTTTCTCTTGTGCTAAACCTCATAAGAAGTTTTTTATTCCCTATTCATTTTCCTTTATATCCATATCATCTTCAGCATCACCTATTTTATAATTTTGTACTTTCTTCGGTTCCTTTTTTGTATCTCTCAATGTATTTTTAATCCTTTTCTTCATTGCCCTGGAAATAAAAATATAAGAGACAGTCAATGAAAATCCTACTTTCTATAACATAGTTATAATGTAAACAATAAACGAACTCTTTCTCTTTTTTTATAACTTCTAATTCTTCTTGAGTTCTTACTTCATCGTCACTTTCTCGATCGCTACTACGGTCTTCCTTCCTTTTTTTATTTACAAGTCCAGGGGTTTCAACATCTGGTTGTGAACTTAATTTTGGATCAGTTAAATGATCATGAGCTAATTTGTAAAATAAAAAATAGATTGAAAAGAAGCTATTTATAAAAAACTGAAACGGGGAATTGAACCCCGGTCCTCAAGCACATGAATTCTCAATTTTCGACATTAGACTACGACATTAGTTGAAAATTATAGGAAATAAATATATAATTATGGTTGTAATAAAATTTCAATCGTAAATATTTTAAAAACTGTAATAATATATTTTCTTAAACTGCATGACGATATCTACAAACCTGCAAAGTTTCAACTAAATCGGTGACCCGAAGGACTTGCACTCTTCTTGTAAGTTTAATAGTCTCACAAGAGTATTATGTCTCTCAATTGGTTAAATTTTATGACTAGAAAGCTATTGATACACTATTTCATATGTACAAATTAGCATTTTCATATTTTGCTGATGTAATCTGTTTTCCACGAAAATTAAAAAATTGTCCATATTTTCATCTTCCAGCCTATTCGTACACATAGGGTAATATCTCATTTTTATATTCTAAATATTAGAAAATATTTAAAATCATTAGTATTGTTACATAAATTTATAGTTATATTTGTATGTATAAATCATAGTGGTTTACAATTTCTAATATATATATTAAAGTTTAATGAGAATTTCACTAAATTCTGATTTTAATTTCACGCAATTCCATCAGAGAGCACTTCAGATGCATGCATGAGTCACTCTTAAATATAGGTGAATCGTGGTTGTTTTCTATTTATATTATGTTCCTGGAGCATTGGTCTTTCATTTTGAATTTCGTCGTAGATGGTGGTGAGGTAAGTAAGTTGTATATTTCACATAATCCACGTTCACCATCTGCATCTTCATAAACAATTATAAAAAAAGAAGTTTTTCGAGCAAACTAACATCGTAGCATATCATTTATCATTGTATTTTCTTTAATTTGCTACTGCATTCTCTAATTTTTCGTTTTATGTGATGATATGTAAAATGTCTCGTTCGTATGATGTATTTCTTGATTACAAACTTAGAAATGCGACTCTGAATATATTCACGTGTTTTATTATTTTTTATTATTTAATTCAATCATTCGGAATTCGATTTATTTCTTCTTCTAGACCTAGCTTAAAACGTTAAAATTAGTCACAAACGTGTTTTGGATGGCCTCTCGCTGATCAACTTATAGTTTTGGCATGTTTGCAATTTTTCTGGTGAGTATTATTTGTTTAGAACACATTGTAAGATCATGTTCAGTATACTTTTGCGAAAGAAGTAAAATGTCTTTTTTTAGTTTTATTTTCTTTGCTTTGTATTTATTATGTTCAATTTCCACTTCATATTTCTTTGCTTAATTTTTTTGTGTTTATCTTACATTTTTAGTATCATGTTAGATTTTCAACTCATTCTTGAACAGAAGTTGCATTGAAAAATTATACTTGTGATGTTATGTTACTGCCCCAGTCTGAATATAATATGAATGATTCAGTATTCTGAAAAAAGTCACATAAATTTATATGTAAGTTTTATAATTTACTAGTGGGTAAAGTATATTTTTCGTTTTTTTTTTTTTTTTTTAGTGAGAAAGAATGGTTAAAGATAAAGATGAAATACATCGAAGTAAATTTATTAGATGATCTTGGTAAGTTTTTTCCCATGTTTACATAAATTTTAAAGTAGACTTAAATAAAATTTTAGAAATTAAGTTTTTATCTTCCATTATGATAATGTATTATAGAGAAATATGATGAATATTAACACTGCCCCAGTCCATCAGAAATATTATGTAGAAGGTGTAAACCTGAACATTAAATATGTTTAATATATGTTTTTCAATTCATAATTTCAATTAGAAATCTACAATAATGCATATGTATACACAATTTCAGAAAAAAATAATGAAAATGGTTGAGATTAATTTTAACTATTAATTTTATGGGAAAATCTTAAAATAATTATGATCCGAAAGAAAAATATTTAACATGAGTTTGGAAAGAAATTCGAGTTTTGGAGAAGAACAATACCAATGAGGTGATTTTAAAAAATTTATTTTGTAATCTATAGAAACTATAAAAAAGATTTCTCATGATGTAAAGAAAAAAAGTTATCCCTGTCTTACATAAAAACATGGTGATATTTATTTCCTGATATAAATTTGATTTTATGAAAAACCTATCTAATAACATTTTATTTGCAATAAACTTGAATTATTTTCTTACAGGAAAAATATATATGCATCTTTAAAGAAATTGGTTTTTTTAACTATGGCACTTACCTTCGAAGAGAAAAAAGTAAATAACATCTTTTATAATCAGTGATTTACTCATGTTAAAAGTAAATTTCTATAGTTACTTTATGATGATTTATTTGACAAGCATATGGCTGAGTACCTTTGATGTCATATATTTTCTGATCACAATTTATTATGTTTGAAACATAAATTATGTAACATTTGTCTAGTAATCTTGAAAATTAATAATATTTATTTTCTTAGATTCCTCCAATGTGAAGTATCTGTCATTATTATCACTATTTCAAGGTGAGTAATTGTATAAAAATAATATGATTAAATATTTTATTAGGAACTATGATGTTAGCACAAAATATACGCTAATATGATTTATTGAAATGATATACAACTTGCCCTCACTGAGTTTGAATTTTTTAATCAAAATATGTAATTAATATAAATCTTAATGTAATAGAATTCTATTCTTTTATTTGTAGATGTGTCATAAACTCACCCCTTATACAAGAAAATGTAACTAGTAAAAAGGTACAGTATATTGAATAAAGAAAGAATTTTCATTGTAATTATTATAATGATGTTTTCAATATACGCTATGATCATTAATGAAAATTTCCTCATTTACTGAATTCGAGTTTTATGTACGTTCCAATTTATTTAATAATGTGAACTTTAATATACATTATTAAAATTTATTTTAGAATTTTGGGGACAATAACTGACGTTAACACGAATTCGCCTTTCAAATACAGCGATACGTATTTGATTTCTAGAAGATATTCCTATTTTATAATTCTAGAAAACGTATCAAATAGAGATAAAATATATTTTCATTATATATTTTGGTATAAATGTAATTAAAGAATGAAAAGGTACCCAATTTCTTTATTATAAAATTATTTTCTTTGCTCTTTTAATAAATAAAAACGCATCATGTACCTATATTTTTCGTTGATTATATGATCCTATTAATTTTTCAGATGTATAAATATAAATAAGCAACATAAATTTAACACTCCTCCGTTCAACGAGAATTGACAGGAAATATAAACAAAACGGTGACATGATAGATGCTGTGGACGCAGATAAATGGTTGCTGAACGTGAATGCTCAGGGTCGATTTTTAGAAGTCCTAAACAAGGGTCCTTGTGTTCGAGATCAGCTAAAATTTTCCTCGAAATATTCAATTTCACGTCTGGATCAACTTGGAGACGGGTCTGATATTTCGATTCTCGTTTGATTGCTCATCGCCCACGTGCAGCTGTTTATATTTTCTAATTGTTGAACGGAGTATATATTTACGGGACCTATAAATTTGACAAATAGGTTGCTCCTATTATACATTATTAACAGATTTAAGTAACTGTTGCCTACAATATCGTGTAAGATTGGTGATGAAGAAATGGAGCCAGAAAGATGAGTATCACTCTGTTGTTAATTATGGCACATACCATCGGAACTTATATCATAGGATAAAGGGTTAATATTGTAATTGTTTTTAAATTAAACTAATCTTTTTTTCTTTTTTTAAAAAAAAATATGTGGTTTCCTTTACCTGTCTGTCAATTTGACGTAGAGATATACAAAAAAAAAAATCAATAAAACTAGTACTAATATTACGTAAAGGTAAAATTAAATATAATTTTATAGTTATGGGAAAATAAATAATGTTATTTATTATTTAAAAGGAACTTTTATTTTAGTTCATAAAAATTAAAATTAATTTAACATTTGTATAGATTACGTTTTATAACAAAATTTAGTTTTTAACAGTCAAATTTAATTATTAAAATATATTTGAATGGTATCGTAAAGTGAAACAAAAACATTTTGGACTAGATGAATTGTTTTATTCATAAACAAAAATTCACACAATACCGCCGCTGTGGCTTTAAATTGTTAAATGCCAATAAAGTAATATACTAGAAAGTAAAATGATTGAAGTTAAAGAAATGAATACATTCAATGAGTGATATATAACCTGATAAAATTTACGTTGTGAATATTCAATAATTTTAAAGTGAGTTAAACTATATGTGTAATTACATACAAAGTAATTTCTTGACTGTATTGAGCACTTGTACTTAATTAATCCTAGGGGATAATTGCTTTTATAAATTGCTTTTTTCGCAAACAAATAGTTATTGCTTGAATAGAATTTACACGTTAAAGATAAACAACATTAGAAATTAAAATATACATAGATATACATAGATATTTATTAAAATTCATATGAATAACTGTACAATATATCGAAAAAAATAACGAACTATTAATAATAAAATAATTGAAGCGATTAAAATATAATCCAAATAAAAATTTCTTTGAGATATCGAATTTTTAGCAAATTAAATAATAGTTTCTTGTTTAAAGTTTCCTGAAATTATTATCTAATTTTTGGCTTTAAGACCAATAGCATAGAAACTATTACCAAAAAGATTATTTTAAATATAGTAAAACAATACAGATATACCAATATTTAACTAATGCTAATTATTTACAGATTTGTTTTACGAATTTCAAGATTTCCATCTTACACACTTCATGAGAAACAATAACAATATCAGAGTGTAAGAAAGAAATGATAACAACTATGAATTAAGAATATCAAAAATCTTTCTCATTTTTACATAATCTGTATTGCAAAACGTATATAGGCATTTTCGAAAAAAATAAAATTATATGTTAAAATAATATTACACGTTACTTACGAATAAAGATAATGTCTTATGCAAATGCTTAATATCTTACGTTTTTGTTCAATATTTCAGTGGAAAATCCTAATGCATTACAGTTACATTTATTATATTAAGATTGCGACGGTTAAACTTTGAGTTCTAAAAAAGATTATCGTTTAAGTTCATTTAATATCTGCATTGATATGGATATTTTCTTGTTGCACACCAGGGTCTTAGGAACTTCTAATCTTTGCACCTAATACTCTGGTCTAAGATTCTAGATCAAGTCTATTCATTTTGCAACAAGCTCAAAGAGCACTTATGCATCTCTTGAATTCATTAAGGAACATGTTTCACCATTGGTCTTACAAGGTTCGATAATTTGCTACTTTTTTATCAATCCAAGATAGATCGGCAACAGGAATCGATTGTAAGAGTTCATAAGCGCTTATCTACGCAAACTATCAACACCACCTTTTCAATGTGAATGAGGGCACTTGTGATAATCCCGGTATCTGTGCAGATAAGCTAATAATTATAACCATTCTACACAGTAATAGTTACGTTCAGATATTAGACATTTATCGTATGTTACGTCACGTGTCACAACTGCAGTTTATAATCTATGAGTGGGTCGAAATCCTTTTGGTGGCTAGAATTTGATGCCATAACGTATCCCCATAGCCGCATAGCTGTTGCGCAAACTCTTTGTATCTCATCAACTTCCTCGAAATCGAGATCTGTCCGCCAATGAAATGGCGCCACTTTTGAATTTCGAAAAGTGCTCGAAACACCACCAACGTCGTTTTTTGTATGAGTATCTAAAAACTTTTTTACATTTGCATGAAAGTCCAAACCGTAGAAATTATATAGTTCTTTTACATGTTTGTAGGGATCTACGGATAGATCTTCGTAACGCACTACCCTGTTGAATAAAAAAAAAGAAAAAGATTATTCTATGATAATCGAAATTATGATTTTAGTAAAATTTGAATATATTTCTAGAATATATATTATATCAATCAATATAGATAATACTGATTGCAAAAGAAAAGCATACCTGAAGGTATAAGGATATTTTTTAATTAGTTGTACTGCTGCACTAAAGTCCGAAACCATATCTGCACATACCAACGCAGGATCCGAGCAATCGGGTTTTGTAGGGCACCATTCTCGATGCTTTCTCGATTGTAAAATCCCTCTTGGATCACGAATTAATAGAACTAAACGTATTCCTAAACTGGAACAAATCACTTTTTTATAAGATTGTAGTATTTTCATATTACAATACTTAACTAAAAGAATTGAAAAAAAGCTCTTACTCTTGTTCTAAAAGTTTTTCTGCAGCACGTAATCTTAAACGAACAATTTTCATTGACTGAAAGGGGAATAGTTTGCAAAATTTAGAAACAAATCGTGGATCCCAACAAATTTTTTTGTGAATCTGACACTGTTTCCATAAATGCGTGTTATGATTAAAAACCCAAGGATGAGTTTTACCATATTCCAAATATCGATCTAAAAGAATTTATTTAAAAAAGTGATACTGAATATTTATCTACATTACTATAATTATATTATGGCTAATATATTTACCAAGATTGCTAAAATCACATCTTAGTAATGCTTCGAGATTTCTAAGAGCTTCGTCGGCGAGAGGTGGCCCCCTAATTTGTACGATTCCAAAATCAAGTAGGGGTTCATAATGATAAAAATTTGCTGGATGTGCGTTGACTACATCACCAAAAAATGTACTTCCGCTTCGCCAACTTGTTAAAATCACACTCCTCATGGGTCTTCCTCCCCTTTCCAATACTAAGTCTTCTAACTTACTACAAAAATTATTTTACAATTACAATAAATTTCATATTTGGTATATTAGTATTCTGAATGTATAAGTCAATATACCTGATATTAACTCCATATTTTCCATTCGGATACCTGTAGCCTTCCATTTCTCTCTCAATTGCTTTCCTCTGCTGGTCAACAACCTCCTGTATTTCAGAAAGTGTGACATTTTCAATGGACCCTCTAAAATATGCCTATAAAGCACACATAATTTATATTTAAAATTTGATTTCATTTATAGTTTACATTGACAAAATACAAAACGAACAAAGTGATAGTGACTTTTTGTGGTGTATATTCCCAGTGCTCTCAATGTTAAATACTCAATTTTCTATTATGAATGAAAGAATCAATATCATAATAAATATTCCTTTACTTGTATATGTTAAATATAGTACAAGTTATGTATATATTTTATATAATAAACATATGTGTATGTGCATGTATGTATGTATATAAAAATTAATTTAAACTCTGTAATAAACTTTATTTACCATTTTCCAAGTCTTTCTTTAAATACCTTTTTGTTTTATATAATGGAAGTCAGTTTGTAATACTCATTCTACGGAACAAATCTGACAAACTACATAAATCTACATGCATTTTGCTTACCGTTACTGGATCTTGAATTTTGCTGATGCGTGGCCTTATTTCCACATCCTATATTGAAGAAAATATTGATAGTTTAGCATTCTGAAAGTGCATAGTATATTGTGAACACGAAAATGCTGCTGATGTAACCAGGACAACATCTTTCTCCCTCTTCCATTATGTAGGTAGTGAAGGTAGTGAATTAGTGTGTAAAGTATGCAGTGATGTGAATAAAATTATATATACATTATAAAGAAAGAAAAGTGCAAAAAAGGAGTGTAAACTTATGCAAAACATGCAAAATATAAAATTTGAAAGAAATAAACCATAGAAGAAAACACAAAGCTTTGATACATGTACATGAGTTTTCATTATTGTCACTTTTCCACAAATAATGATCATAAATCTGTATTATTTTGGTATAAAGAAAATTGTGCGCTAATATATTATGACTATATAATATTGAATATTTACAATGTCCTGTTAATCTTTTGTACAAAATTAGTACTAAATAACCCCAGAGGTCTACTAAATATGATATATCCAATAATTTCCAATAACTATCTAAACTAATGCTGCATGAATGATAAATAGGAAAGGGAAAGGTGGAAACAGGGAGAAAGAGAACTGGTAACTGTTTGCAATGGCTTAACAGCTCACTGTTAGTGTACAAGTGGAAAAAAGTTAGGTGCAAAAGTTAGACTTTACCGTCAGAAAGAGCGTGTTTGGCGTGACTCAATTTAGAGCAATCCCCACCTCCGATTTTTTACTGACCGATATCACCGGCTGCAGTCGATGCTCAAGGTAGCTGCTGTAGCGTTGATTAAATGCTAAGAAGAAGATGCAAAGGGACGCCAGGCCTACTAGACCATAGAAGCTCAGTCGTTTTGACATCCTTGGTCCTATAAAGATAATTATTTTTTTCAGAATGTATATAATATACATATAATGTATGATTATCAATTAGAACAGTCACTCAAAACAGAAATAGATACTGATATTTCAAGTACATATAGTATATCAAGTATATATGTATAAGCTAAACTATCGCTTTTATTTTATTTCACACTTAATGAAAAAAGAAACAATATAATTATTTTAACACAAAATTAGTAACAGTAATAGAAACCAAATGGAAGTGATAAATATGAAGTATTTTAAGTAATAACTTCGTACATCGTTAAAAGCTGTTAAAAATCCATTAAGAACTTAATTTTGTTTTGAGTAATCAATGCTATGGTTGATTAGTTATCGGAGTATCATTAACGAAATTACGAATCCTGGATAAAATTTTCGTTAAAATTTTAATAATAAAGATCATCTATTCTAGTAAATTACAATATGAGCTGACGTGGAATAAATTCTAAGAGATTACAACACCAAGAAAAAGCGCCAGACAAATTAACGATGTACTATATGACAAAGTGTGGGCGTTAAAGGGTTACTGGAACATTGAGATTTCTCACCTCGGAATTAAACTATTCGTTGCATTTGGATACTCCCAGTTGTGAATAACGTGACTGTCGAAGACCTCACGTTTTTCTTGACATTTTAAAGTAGTGACGGGAAGCGTATGACCAACGTGTAGCGTTCATCGTGGTTCACTGACGCAGGAAGGTTTGTACTGCGACTAATAAGGCAATCACATGATCCACGGGTTCACGTGTATCAGTATTTGTCATGAACTTTACCTACTTAGGCAAAAATTATAATGCATACCAATAGTCGAAGCACGAGTGCAATACACAAAATTAAAAGATTCACTTTCGTGCTAATTGTTACGATTTCATTTATTATGATTATATGAAATGTCTAATGTCGAAACTTATGGGAACAGTAACTTTGTAATACACTGTAAACACTAATCGTATAGTAAAAATTTATTTTATTTTATTTTATTCTATTGGCTAGTCTACTTGTAATTTTCGGAGCAATTTTCTACCTCTGATTGAACAAGTGGAATGTTCGATCGAATCTTATTGGGATTCTTATGTTTACTATATATTTGAATTTAAATTCAGAGAATCGTAGCTCAAGGTATAAGCATAAGGAAACTATGCAGTATAGAATCAGTCCGATATCGTGGTAAGCTATACGTTAATTTATTAACTTTCTTAAGGATATTAAATACAGATATTAAATGTATACTATTTAACTTGTTTATTGTAAATAAATTTTTTGTAAATTTTATTACAGTATTGATTCTTACACTATAACGACGAGGTTAATAGGTTACCGCCAAAACTTACAACTAAATTAGGTAATAAATTAGATTTAATTTGAAAGCAAAGTATTCATTTCAAAATTATATTTTTATGAAAACAGATTGCAATTAATGTTTTAATAATAAAGACAATTATCAATTTAGAAATAATAAATTTCTTTCGTCGATAACCTTACCTACAATTGATAATGAAGATTCTTTTAATAAAACCGCATCTCAGTAATAATTTCAAAACAAGCAAATAGCCAAAAAAGAAAAAAAAAAAAGAAGAAAAGAATGAGATTATATTTAAGTTACCCATTATTTTATTACACAATGTTGTTAATGTATAAAACTTTAACAGTAGCGATAGTAAATTTTTTAAAAGCAATCTCTAATTTTAACAACTATAGTACATATTTTTGACAAATAAATAGCTCCAATCGAATTTGTAAAGAGCAATCTAATTATAGTAAAAACTTTGAAAGAAATATCAAACTGAAATAAAACTTCCATAATCACCGACAATTCCTGAAGTTACACCAGACGTCGCCACAGCTGCATAGGTTGCCCATGGTGTTGATGGGCCCAGTAAAGCAGTCGGATGCTGTTGCTTGAGCAGTGCGGTTGTCATTGGGGGGAGATATTTCGATCGCACGCTTCTCGTCCCTTTCTCTTTGGCCCGATGTCATACTCTTAGCTGGGATTTTTAAGTTGCATCGTTAACACTGGGTCCGCTGCGCGACACGCATATGACCGTCCGTATCTGTCCGTCTCTATATGCTGTCGTGTCTCTCCCTCACGGAGCAACTTGAACACTCTCCAGCATCGCGGGATATATTCTCGAAGTGGAGAGACCTCGTGTTTAGCGAGCCGTACTATCGAATAAACGTGAATCCACGCGAGTTTCGGTACGCGGGCAGGGATCGTCCGCCGGTGAAAGAGACGTGGAAGCCGTGCGTGCATCATCATGCACGTCGTCCTGTGCTTTTTGTGACTGGACGTGATCGGGATAATTCGTGGTGCGACTGCACACTAGGCTGGACTGCGTTGACGACAGGGTTGAAAAATCGTGCGCGACATTTTTGCGAAGTTCTCAGCTACGGAGATGTCACGCTGAAGAGGCCTACGGTGAGTTCCCACTTCACTTATATTCTTCCCGATCCGGAATTTTAGCGGTGCACCAGCCAGTACTGGTTTGACCGCTTTTTTCCATTACGATGTTTTGATGAAAATCAACCCAGGCTTTGTTTATGCCGGCTAAAATAAGGGTGCTAAATTACGCATTCACTGTGGCCACTACGGCGGCCTACATATACGGGGTGGAATATGTTTACCTGTTTCTAGTTTTTCTGCGATTTTAATTACAGAAAGTAGCTTCTAGAAAAATTTCTGTAGCCTATGCGTAAACACGGTCGAGTGACCGTTTCGAGAGTTCTGTAACCTGAATTTAAACTTATTACGTTAACGTCACAGGTAATTATGCAGATTTTGCAGGTTAAAATCAGATTTCAGGATTAGTAAAATATTAATAAATATAACTTTTACTTTTCAAAATTACGAAATTACTAATCATTTTGAATAGAATAATAAATTTTTTTAGTAAGGATAACAGAAGTTTACGTTATGATGGATTGAACTTATCTTTTGTTCCATGGTATGAATATTCGATTGTTAAGATATAATGGTCACTGCAAAAAAAAATTGTTCAGTAGTTGATTTTAATGCGTAGAATCGGCGTCAAGGGTAATTTGCATCTAAAATTTAGTATCTAATTTCGTTTATAAGTATTTCATATATATAAAGCAAGTTATATTCAGCCACTACTAAAAAAGAAATAATAATATATATTTTATAGTTAGGTAACTCTTGAATCGATAAGTACGAATTTCGTTCTAACATATGAAAATTACAAGAAGAGGGTGATATCAATTTTGTCCAGATAACGTAATTTTTTATTGTATATATATATATATATATAATATAAAAAATAGAAAAAATAAAACATCAAATGATATATCAAATGTACGATGAAAATAAATTTCTCGTTTCGTCTTTCTACTCAGCTCTTCGTAATTTTCTTGCCGAGGATTACTCGTCCGAAATTTAATTGCGTGTCTCCACCTTTTGGCCGTGGTCCAAACGATAAAAACGAAAACTGCCGGGCCAGTCGGTGAATCGGGACTCGCAATGCGACGCAGGAGAAACGACCTGACAGAAAATGTACCGTGAAATTCGTGCAATTGTGTCACATGGTGGATAGGAAATGAAATAGGTGATAATGGCTCGATTGGTCGTGTTTAAAGTGAATCGAAATTGTTTTACCGCATGCTAAATAAAACCACGTGGATATTGTGCGTTGTTTGAATATGTATTAAGGTTAAGATTCTGCGACAATATTGAGCGTCACCGTTGACGTTATTTCCAATCCCCGATAAATATTTAAGATATCATGCTCTTTTTATCGTTGTGTAAAGTTAAATAAGAATAGAATCTTGCGCACATGATTCCTTGGATGTAATACCGTACGTGACAGGAATGGGAAAAAAGGCGGCATGTCGTGTTTACTCTTAGCGCCGGCAGGGGGCTAGATGAAACATGACGGTAATATAACATTGAATAATTCTAATATTAACATCGACTAATTCTAATTCAGGTTCGTCGATTGGCATGCAGAATTGACATCTAATAATTTTTTTTTCGTATCGCTTGTGAAAGATCGTTCTACAAGTCGTATAAATACAAATAAGCATATTGGTTTAACGTGTTAGTGTCATGCGCCATGAAACTGAAAGTAAAAGTTGCTAATTTTAAACGCGCGTTGGTATAATTCTAACCGCAAATACTACCGAAATTTAAGTGTAGAAATTTATGCAATATTAACGTGTATGGTGATTTTTCAAATTACACAGATACGATCTAGGGAGAAATGGTAGATTACTGTTTATTAATAGTCTAGTGTCATCGTTCTAATGTAACGTTGATCTTGGAGATAAATTACCGACGGAATAGTTCTAGGCTTTGTTCGCTGTGTTGAAAACAAAGTGCGCGCCACGAGTTAGGTTACGTCATACTTTTACCGTCTCCTTTGTTTCCCGGTTTATTCGTATTGTTTCATTTTCCTCGGAGGCGGGGAAGTTTAATAACCGGAATTATACTAACTTTTACTCGAAATACGCGAGGAATGTTCGTGATTTAGATAGGTAATTGTCCTCGACAGGCAACGTGCATAAGTCAGTCTCATGGGAAGCATTAGTGAATGAACTGTAGAAAAATACATGACTGCGAAGCTTGCGTGCAGCCTGGTCGCTTCGTTGAATAAGTTCGGGGGAAATGGGAGTATTATAATCGATAGAGAGCGCACTCGTCTGTTGATTCATCCACGCAGTATGCATATTTATGGGACGATTATAATTCGTTTTTCTTTTTCTAATACGGTCGAATGTGAATTCTTTTTTTATAAATATAAATTCTTATCTCGAAGTACTTCAATTTAAATTATGTATCGACGCGTTTCATAAAATTAATGTAACTTGAAATTGAAGAAAAAAAAATTGTTTCTCCTTATCCTTTGCAATTTACATTTATAATGGAATGAAAACGTTTAGTACGAGGATATTTTTTGCCGGCTCGTTGAAGTTCTGTTATTCACGTTGGTTTATTGGGTTTCCCTGGTTTGGTTTTTTCCCTAACCACTTAAAATGACTCACTATAACACGCAATAGCAGCTGCTGATTAGTTATTGATATTTGCCACATTAGATATTATCCGTGTTCTTTTAGGAAACGGACTAATCCTATCGAGCGGATTAGGAGGAAACAGAGTTTTGGTATAAATTTCTGCGATTTTGGCGCATCGTTTGCTTCCTCAAAGCATGCAAATTCCCGTCAGGAGAATCATGGCTGCCAATATAGTATACTTAAAAGTGTGCCTAAGACGAAGTTATCTTGGATTTCCTTCGTCGATGAACCGACAAACTGAATAATTCGATTAAATATAATTAAATTAATAATTAATTACACGATTCTGAAAAATAAAACTACTAATTTTATATGTTAGGTTAGTATTGGAATCACTAAATGTCTTTTAAAAAACTAAACGTATTAATACGTTATTGCATATTTTTTACAGTACGGTATTCAAATTTAAACGAAATTATTTTTTACTGAAAATAAAATTCTAAATTTCACAATTTCATTATTTAATTTCCGAACTAAAAATATTTTACATTTTATAATCTTTGATTTTATAATATTCAAATAAAAATATACGATTTAACTGGAATCGAACTAATTTTGATTTATGTCCGAAAATATATATATATATATATATTTTTTTTTCGTGAAATATGGGTATTTTATGCTTTGAGGAATATCGTCACAGAATTTAACGAAATACCGTGGCATCTTTAGGGAGCCGTATTACTTACAAAGTTCAGGTTGCCAGCAACTGTTAGCCGGTCACCCCCAGAAGCAAATAAAGTATGCGAGCACGTAAATACACCATGGCATAGTTTACGTAAAACAGCGGCCGTATAGGGAGATTGTTTTTCGGTTAAAAAGAGTTAAAATATCGTCGCACGGTGGTTAGCCGGTCTACGACACGTGTGTGCCATACGGTGCCTGAAATTCGACGCCATCGTTGCCCGTGATACATGAAATTGGGGTTAGCGTCGGCCAATTGGCCGACGGTGGTCCAGTAAAGTGGACGGTTTCTAGGCTACTTTTCAGAGTACCCTAAAACAAGACAATGTGGCCAATTTTATTGGGAAAGTCGCAAGAAAGCAATCTTCAACGACATATACGACGTCCAGTTATTTATCGCCATTTTTAGAACCACGTGACTAGAGAGACAAAATGGAGAAAATGGTTTTGCGAGTATGACACGAAAAATCGAATTTTATCGAGATATTAATTCTTTTAGCCAACCAAAATTGAATACAAATGGAATTCCAAACTAAATTTCAATTTTACCAGACCCTACTTTATTAAATAATAAGAAAGTAAGTAACTGTGGTAATGATTGACATAGATTTTTAATATATATATATATATATATATATAT
>NW_016916391.1:129580-184760 GCF_001483705.2 Eufriesea mexicana | reverse complement strand
ATATATATATATATATATATATATATGGACCATTTATTTTGCAAGTAGTACAAGTCCATTTTCTATTGTTTCGAGAAAAGTAAAGATTAGCATATTTGTCAATTAAATATAGATTAATTATGTCAGGTCTGAGAATGTTTCTGCTAGTTTATCAATATGTAATTTGATTATATAAATTTCTTTTAGGTGAATTTAACTAAAATAACATATATTTACTGTCTGCAAATGGACTTACACCAGTTTCAAAATTAGTCAATTGTAAAAATTATTTAATTTCAATTTTGAAAAATTAAATATCACTTAAGATATATTTCGTATAAATCAAATTTTGTTTATAAATAATAACAAGAAATAAAATAGGAGTAGTATTTTTTTATTTTGAACGTTAATTATATTTATATATTATTAAACTTAACATAAGATATTGGTATTATTTATTTATGCTCTTCGTATGGCAGTGTTTTGAAATATTCATGATGTACAGGAAGTATATAAGGTAATAACTACTCTATATTCTTATATTTTTCGTATTTAATAGGCCTGGTATCGCGATACAGAGTCGCCAAGGCGATTTTTTAAAATTTTGGCGGTCTTCCCCAACATATAGGTGATAAATCTAAAGTTTTAAATTCTATGTTCCACATTGATGTTCTCAATTGTCATGAAATAATATTGATTTACTATTTCTTCTTATCTGCATCACTATCTGATGTTAATATGAAATTATCCATTTTTGGAGGAAAATGAAATAAGTAACCAAAAATAGTAACTTTCGACACGTGAAATAAAACAAGTATAGTCATCAGTGGCCACTAACTCTGCCACCTGTCCATGGAAATTAGACTTAGACCACTTTCATAATCAATGATTACGCAATTTTTTTTTATCAGCCAATCTTAAATTGAACAAAGCATTGGAACTTTTTAAAGATTTTAAATACTAACTAGTTATAAGGAAAAAGTTTACATTAAATTAAGTATAAATTATGTGATATCTCTTTCTTTTTAAAATCGTCCTGAAAATCGTCCTATTTCAAAATAAACGGTCCATATAATTGATGTAAAATAAATTATGTCTGTAAGAAAGAATGAGTGGATCTAGTATGCGTGTATCAAATGAATTGTGGTATAGACTGTGTATATTTATGTGATGTATGAAAGAAAAGAGAACAAATTAGAGGAGTAGTTGGATAGGTCAGTTGCAATTCAGAATTGTGAGGAAACGCGTGTACGAGTAACCTGAGAAAGTATAATCGGAATTAGATATATTTCATCGATAATTTCTATCCTGAGATAGTTAATAAATATATCATATTTTCATTTAAATATAATATCCACGACTAAAAGTAACTATACGGAGTTATTCGCTAGTTTTCCCCTAGGGTGCACTCACGGTCCAAATCTAACCGAAATTGAACTCAGATTTAATCTAAACGCGATCCAAAGTTAATTCGAGCTCATCCCAAAGCAGGATGTACAAATCTTCTTGCTTTTATATCATTTTTCCAGTTTTATGCAACCGCAGATCCACGGTACGAAACATTTGCAATTTATCATCTTACAATTAGTGCCTGCCTGTACCACTGTAGCAATTTCGCGAACACTCGCCAAGTATTAAACGCGCATCAAAGTATATATAAAATGGGGAAAGCAACGCAACGCGCGATTTCAAGCACGACCGAAGACTGAAGATTTGATTCGCGCCACTCCTCGGCGAAGCTACTTTATTACAGAGATAAACTCTGAACCCTATCTGCGTTTTTAATAAATTTACGAGTTCAGATTACACGCCTGATTACTCGTATCTCATCAAGTACCGTAGTTTTGTTATCGTGTTTACGAAACTTCTTTTCCTTCGTTTTGGCTCGTCTCAGATTGGTCAGATCTTTTGATATTTTGAAATTTCGCGCGTCAGAAGATTGGAAGCTTTATTGCAACGATTCTACGATTGATCAATTTGTCGAGGCGAAAGATAACGAAAGGAAACGTGTCGTCACGTGTAGAGTCTAGGAAACCACGTTGCTCAGCCGTGCTAATCAATATTCAAAGAAACGAGAAGGAAGGAAGGGAATCTCGATAAAATCAACAGTGAAACTTGTGCGGTTCTCACATCATCAGCTACAACACTGTTACATTTCGTTCCCCTGATATATCCACCTTGGGGAACGCTAACGACAGAGTAGCCATGAATATACACTAGAAAATGTTGGATTACCTGGCTGGTCAGTGGAGTACTTTCAATAATCAGTGCTTGAAGAAACAAGGAAGGAGAGGAGACTTGATAGGATCCCTGGAGGATCCTTCGGACGAAGTTTCATCCCCTGCGAGTCTCTGTAGTCATAATTATGAACAAGCTTTCAAACTAATCAGTGCTTGAAGATAAAACCAGGCAGCAGGAGAGATTTGATGGAAAACATAGTTAACTGATCTAATTTAATCTTCATATTCTGACTCTTCAAAGTATTTTCTAGTTCGATTTTCGGGCCTCCGATTGTTGAGAACTACGTTCAGGGGAGCGAGAGGTTGGCAAGAGAATCCTGATAAAGTCCATGGAAAATGATCATCAATCACTTTGGTGAATACATCGTGCACGGGTATGAATAAATTACCGAGACGTTATTCATTATTCTGTTAAAACGTTGTCAATGATTACACTCAGGATGCTTTATCTTCTGACTCATCTGAGTTGACCGACAGCAGGCTTTTCGCACAACGAGTTAGGGGCAGCTCTACGCGTCTTCGACTGTTCTGGCAGATTATTAAATATTTACCGGAGTCAGCTATACGTCACCAGTTGGTTGGCAGCAGGTCGGCATGCATATTCTATCCGGAATGACGCAGAGGTCGACTAACATCCTCGAAACGACCTTGACGTCCAGCACGTCGGGGGAACTAGAAACGGGGACGATCGTAAGGTGAAAGCTTGGCCTTCTGTCTTACGTCGATGCAAAGTTGAGTGGACGATAATGATGATGACGCTCAGGGACGCGGTTTTTATCTGTTCCCGTCGTTGGCCACTGGGTTATCGCACGGATTCCCTTTTCGCAAGATCGTTAAACCTTTGACGAAAGAGAAGCTCGTCAGAGGTCAGTCCACTGTCATTCCACTGTCATTACTTGGTAAGAAAGAAGTCCGAATATTCCATAATCGATGAGAAATAAAATAATGCACAGGACGTGTTGTCAAAGATGCATATGGCTGACGAGTATCTTGAAAAATAGCAATCTCAGAACACTATAGAGAAATAGAAAACATTCTCGTTAGCATTTGTAACGCCTTCTTGATCAAGGACAAGTGGATACAGTAGCTGGTCTAAATTCCAGGCTATCGTATAATGCAACGAATGATTTTCCACCGGTGTGGCACGGAATTATACGTCGGATTGATAAGGATTTAGAGCATTCAGGAACAGATGTTAATTGGTCGCTTACTTTCCGTTAACCTAACTCGAATTCGGAAACAATAGACATGTCTTCGAGTCTGTGAAACGTGTCTCATTATCGGGACAAGGGAGAGAGATTCAACTGCGTGCCATAGTTTCTCCTCGAAACGCTTTTACTATTGCACGCTTATAGTCGAGTGTGTCGTGGCGGGAAAGTATGCTGAGGAATCTCACGGAACCGTGAAAATGGGGAAAGTCGAAGAGGTCTGGGCACTTTCTTCGGTTTAAAGCGGCCGTACATTCTGTTCCAGTAGTCGAAAGTAAAACCGGCCAGACCTGGGTGTCAGTAGGTCGCAGAAAAGTTGCGTAATCGTTACACGAGCCAGTGTGCACGTGCGAAAATGTATGCGTATTATCTTGGAATCGAGATCACAGATATTATCTCTCGAGAGGAAGGAGAGAAGAGTCGAAGGAGAGAGAGAGAGAGAGAGGGGGGGGAGGGAGAGATAGAAGTGGATGAGGCGTAAAAGTAATCACGCACTTGGGAAACATGTTGATGTCGCTTCCTAAGAAAGAAGCAATTATTAGGTCAGGACAGGAACGAAAGGAAGAAGTCGGACGATATTTGACTTCGCGATGTTCCAACAACATGGCCAGACTTCCTGTTCCTTCCTCCCTCAGTCGTATCGCCAATTTATTATAAGAGACATAGTGCGTTCAGAGGACAAGAGGTAGGAGGTGAGCGACCGGTCAAAGAGCCACTCTACGTTGGGGTACCTAGCAAAGAGCGACATAGAGAGGGAGAGCCTCGACGTAATCAATAAGGCCGGAAAGGAAAATAAAACGTGACGTTGTAAACGGCGAAACGACTATAGTAATATTTGTTCTGGGTGCATGACACGAGACATTCATTTCCGGATAATCGGGATCAATTCCTTTGTTATCTAAGCCTTTCCTATCACCGGTAGATACGAACGCTTATTAATACCACGGCCCTTGGGCTCAGCTTAACTAATAATAACTTTAGGCGAGTTGCCCTTTCATCGATATAGGGTCGTAGATTCTCCAAGCGTTTTTTTACTTTATCTGCCTCTCTTACCCTCTTGCCTTGGATCTCCTTTGCATTGTTCTCTCTCTCGCTCCTTCCGGGACGTCCAAGTACCCTTTGATAACTTCAGACATATTCTAGGTCTCCCTAGCTCTCCCTGAAGCGCCCTATCTCTCCCTAGTTTTTCGCGCTTCTCCTTGACTCTCTTTCATTCTGTCAACTCTCCTAGCCTACCTGGCATGTTCAGGCATTGCCTGGCATACCCAGACACACCCTGCATCTCTTCGACTTCCCTTGACTCTCTCTGCCTCTTCTCGGATCTCCGTTTCTTCTCGCATTTGCCTAGCTTTTATAGCTTACCTAGCTTTGATAGCTTGCCTAGCTTTGATGGCTTGCCTAGCCCTATACCCTGTCATTCTATAGCATCTTCGGGAGTACCTTGAATCGTTTTCCTCGAATTCTTGGATTTCCTAGCTTTTCCTCATATCGACTGTGCTTCCAGTCTTTCTGACACGCCCAGCCACTCCCTGGCATCCCCAGACACACCCTGGATCTCTCGGTTCTCCCTGAATCTCGTCGTTCCTCGCTAACTTTCCTCGTCTCTCTCTGTCTCTCTTCTCTTCTTCTCCTTCGATTGTCCAGATTTCCTAGCACAGTCAGCCAGCTCCTGGCACTTGCAAACGTCATTGGATCTGTCTAACTCTTCCTTTATCTCCCTGTCTCTCCCCGTCCCTCCTTGTCTCTACTATAGTTTGACAGCTCTCCCAGTCTTCCTGACATACCCACTCTTTGATTGCTCCATACATACCTTGATCTCCACAGCTTTCTTTGGCTCTCCCCTCGGTTCTTGTTCCTCTCACGTCCTCCCTCCCTGTTCCTTGCTCTGACAGCTTTTCCAGCTTTCATATCCCGCTCTCTGACACCTCTATACACGAATCGGATCTCCCAATCCCCCACTGGCTCTCTTTCACTCGTTTTAATGACGATTACTTCACTCTCCGCAAATACCTCGATACTTAATGGAACTCATTTGTATCTCTGGGGATTCACACGCTTTTAGGTTAGGTAGCACTCGATCGCTGTTTATTTTAAATTCCAACTAATATAAGCTTCTACTCCTGTGTATATTTAAAATTTTCATTTTCAGCAATTGCCTTTCGAGGGTAGCGACGTCAATTTTCTCTCGAGGTGCACGCGAAGCGTCATTGATTAGATTAGTTAGAGGACGCAGGATGCACCAGGTGCTCTACGTGCCTCGAATGAGTTAAGAATATCAGGTTTAGCAATCACTTAACTGCGCTTAATATCCAACCGATCTGGAACGCTGGTAAAAGCCAGGGAAAACTTCATTTCTCGAATTTTCCATTCCCACTCTGATTTTTACCGAGCGTAGAGTGATTTTAACCATCTAGTCCGCGATTGCACCACCTGTTGCAACGGGTATAGCGCAGTAATAAATTTATCTTTGGATATCTTATAAAATGCCTGGCACGAGAAGGCAAACTAGAGGCTCAATATTTTCAATCAATATTTTCTACAGAGATACCAAACTCACATAGTAGCTTCTAGCAAATATTTGTCCTTGCTTTTCTAAGATCTCTCGTTGTCTGGAATTTCGCGATTGCTCATCAACTGATACCTTTTACACGTGCTCTTTCACCTATTGATCTACGAGGTACTGCTCATCTAACCATCCGAAACCGTCATTATCTGTGGCAATTTGCAAAATCTAGGGATTGGGTGGCTCGTTTGGCCTGGCTCGAGTGTGATTTTTACAACGTGTGTCGCAAACATCGTGTTGTGTTTGTAAATCAAGTTAAGCGATAACGTGCATTAAGTAATCACCAAACCGTCACGTACGGTACGAGGTGAGGATAATGAACGAGTTGCTATCGAGTGCTTCAATTAAATTCGCACGAGGATTAAATCGTACTTTCCCTGAATCCCACAAAAGCCTCATTTAGAAACGTTCCGCAAATAAACGTAACGAAACGCCTTAAATACAAATTACTCACTCGTTTGCACGCAACAAATAGCATGTGCTCTGGAATCACTCTCAGCAAAGGCGTGGTCGTGATAAGCATGAAGCTCTTACGCTGGTAAGATCGATGGGTGTGAAGAGGGTGATGGAACATTAGGTGTGTTTGGTCAGTTATTTTCGGCAATGATAATTTCTCACGATAAATAGATCTCGTAGTGAGAATGTGTGCGTACTTCTTTCTGGGTGATTCGCAATAGCGAGATTCGAGATTAGGTGGATTTGGATAACAAGGCGTGGTGCTTTGCTCAGGAAATTGTTTCATTTTTGATGTTTTCGCAGTGATACAGATTTATAATTAAGATTGACGACTGAGTTTCACTTCAATTTTTAGTTGCAATAAATAACGTTGCAGGTGAAAGATTGATAACGAGATAACGAGGCTAATCCTGAGGCTTATAGAAAATATGCTCAAGAACACGTAGTTTCCAAAGCCACATATAGTATAATGCATTACATATAACACTGTCGAACACGAATTTTCAGTGTTCAATCCTAATCCAAATTGCTTCATCATCCTCAGGTTTCGAAAATTGCGAGTTTTTCTAAAAACGCACGACTTTTACCTAAAATGAAATATTACATAAAAACTAAAAACGTTAGAAGGTTCAATTTTATCTTGAAAGTTAGGTTCTCTTCCGAAGAAGAAACCATCCAGAAATAATATTAGGATGATGTTCAATATTGACAGGAGGGTAAAATATATATCGGGAACCCGTAAGCGGGATTTTGCCGCCACGCAGCCATTGCTGGCACATCCAGCGACGTCAGGGCTGTAGTCACGCGTAATCGACAGCAAAATCATTGTCCAGTAGATTTCATATTTTATATATCACATATATAATATTCTCATGTACTTTTTTATACTAATCGCAGAATTATAAGAAATTCCTCTCAATCACTTGTCATTTAAAACAATTTCTGGATACATAAACACGAGTGACTTGATACAAAGTTTTATTAATCTTGATAAAAAGTACAGGTTTTCAATTAAAAATTGTAAATATTACTCAACAATGAAAACACGTTATTCTTTCGTATAGCCTCCATTTTTAATAACCCTGAATTGTCAGCTGTCACGCCATCTTTTCTTTTTCATTGGCAACACTTTATCACACAAATGGCGCAAAATTCAAATCTTGCGTGAATTTTGGTACATGCCATAATTAAAAAATAAACTCACACCGAATTTTTAAGATGAAAATAAATCCTCTAACGTTTTTACTTTTCACGTAATACTATGTTTCATCTCAAAATATACACATACATGTATATATCACAGAGATTTATCCTTTGCAGCTGTGAATGCAGTTTTAGGTTATTAAACATGCATAAATTATCAAATTTATTAGTAATAACAAATTGTCTCGTTACTAATCATATATAACTGGTTATTACTTGAACTTATGACAAGATGTACTTATGTCAAGATGTAGCTATAGGCGACTCAGATGGGATTCAGATAGACTCGTCACGCTCTTGGCTACCACTCTCTGTCTGTTAATTTAAATCGTAGCTGATAGAAACTCTCTCTCTCTCTCTCTCTCTCTCTCTCTTTCTCCCTCTCTTTCTCTCTCTGTTAGCTCTTGCTAGCCATCGATCGTTCCAACTTTTCTGGGAACCAAAAAATGGCGGAACGTGGCCGTGCGTGAAAGTCCTCGGTGTATCGGGTGCACCAGCACTTTTGGCGACCCGATGCACGCACGGGTGCACCGTGTTTCCCAATATCCCATGGCTAGAGCAATTTCCATCTGGTCCGACGATTTCCAGCGAGTCCCTTTTTAATACGCCGGGAAGCCTTCGCGGCGATTTATTGAATTATTCGAGATTATATAAATCAGGCTAATGCCTATTGGCACATCTTCCAACGCTTACGTAAGAAGCGGCGTTCAGCTGGAATCTGTCAGCCGTTCTCGCCTTCGGATTCGATCGAGATTCCGCAGAGGTGATCTCTACGGGAAATGGATTGTCCCTTGAATTAATTCGCTTCTTTTTCTGAGGAATTCTTCGCGGCTGCATTCTGCGAAACAGTGTGATCAATTAATCGGGGATTGTTCTTATTGGCCGAAGATCGAAATCGCTTTTGCAGAGGATGGAGATTGGATCTTAGTTTACTCTGGGCTGGCTTTAGGGATATATATGAGACGTGATCGAGGTAAGACAAAAGTTTAGTAATAATAATGCGTCAATAGGAATTTTGATTACTGTAACGAGGTACAGTGGGTCACAGAAATGTTTGGTAAGCAAGAAAAAGAAGATCATTAGTTATGAGTTCTAAGTTCTGAGCATTGAATACTGAATTCCGTGTTTTTAATTCTGAGTTCTGAGTTCTGAGCACTGAATTTTGAATTCTGAGTTCTTAGTTCAGAATTCAGAGTTCGGAGTTCAGGGTTTAGAGTTCAGAGTTCTGAGTTCTGAATTTTGAACGATGGTGTATATAAATAGTCGGTGAGTTTTGAGCACTGAACACTGAGTTCCCAGTTCTTAGTTTCGAGTTCTGAGTTCCAAGTGCTGAGTTCTGAGTTCTGAATTCTGAGCTCGTAGTTCGGAGTTCTGAATTCCGAGGTTTGAATTTTGAACTTTTGAATTTTGTATGTAAATCATCGCGAGAAATGGAATATTTGAGTGGACCTAGCGTAATCCATCCTCAAAGCATAGAAGTAGATGGCGCAGCAGAGATCAGTTGCATCCCACGCAGCGGGGGTAGTTACGGGATATCAGTTTCGACTTCATCATTGTACGATGGAAAGCGGACGGCCGTGGAAGTAGATTCACCTGGTCGAGAGTTCTAGTTCTGTTTTGCTTTTCGAACCAACCGGCTTTTTCTCTTCCTCCGGACCATAAATTATTCAAACCAAGGGGAGGTGGCGGACGGACATTCGTGCTTTATTAATCGGGCACACTGCTTTTTTGCTAATAAATCTTCCCCCGTTTTTCCACTCTCCCTCTCTCCGAATCTCTCTCGCTGGCCTTTTTTCGTTTCGCTTAATTAACGCTCGGAGGAACGTGTTTCATTGGACCTCCTCTTTCTCCTTTCTCCCCGCTGAAAACTCGCGATAAAAGTGTACTCTTCGACGGCAAACCAAGGAACTGCACCGGCTGAAGCATCACGCGAATCCACAGGCGTTCACCCAACGAAAATTTCCCAATAAATGCGTCGTTCCATGGGAAAACCAATTGGCCAAGTTTTCCTCGAATTTTCCTCCAATTTTCCTGCGAGAAGTTTCGTCTTTATCCAACGGGGATCCCCAGATTTCCCTCCGAGTCTCGGGCAGTACACTCGCTCCTAACGACAGGTCGGCGACTCCTGTGCTATAAGTAGAGATGTGACTAACGATAAAGTCATCGATATTTCTGTGAAATACCGGCATTTAATGCCTGCATAATTCTAATATCGGTGCTATGACAGCGAAGCTATAACGAAATCGACTAGTACCGAAATATCGATACTCGGTATAGTATCTGACAATTTATCCAATCTTCGTTTATTTATCTTCAATTGTTTCTGTCTCTTATCCTATTCTAGCGAAGCTTATATGATCGTAGAATAAAATTCAGCTTTTCCTGGATCCTAATTATATCTCTAATGCTAAGAGAAGAATGTTAAATGCTAGTCCTCTGTACTTTATTGGTGCCACTACTATGACGATTCTGATAATCTATTCGGGCCTATTTTCATTGATAAAGGTTGGAAAATAGGAGAAGACGTTGAGAGAAGAGAAATTATATATAAATTCTTGGATGATTAAATGATCCATTAGTTAACACTAATAATCGAATATTAATAAGACTATAAGTATTGTGTACGTGTAATTGACAAGATCCATAGAAAAATTTGGTTAAATTTCGCGATAAAAAAGTCGTAAAGTTTGGAAGTATGCCATAACGAGGAGACCAGTTTGCGGATCCTGTGAAGAGGAACGGCAGGATCGAAGGGAGCACTGCCCGCGAGAGTGTCAAGACTCTCCGAGGGGAACAGGTATAAGCAAGTGGTAGCGAGGCGGCTGGAACCACCGATTTTTCTCGCGTCCGGTTCTTACGAGTACTCGTCAGGCTAAACATCACTTTGTCCGTGGCAACGCATTAACGTTGCAGCAGGAAACAGGTCTCCGCGATTACTTATAGTACGTTGGTATGCGCTGGTTAAGCATGTTACCCGTTATTTCATCAGCTAGCTCGCGACGTAATGAATAATACGATTTTCAAGGGCCGCTCGCCTCGGTTGACGTTATCGAGAACACTTTATCGATGTCCGACCGCAACACCCTGAAGTGCTCCATGCGCCATCGCGAATTGTCCTGTCCATAAATGGCGGATAGAGCTCAGCTTTTTATAGATAATCGAAATTCCTTTAATATTATTATTATTATATATATTATATGTAGTATATTATTTATGTATATGTGATGATAATAATAAACAGGGCTAGGTTTATAATTTATAAATGAAAAATACTCGTCAACTGGTGGATGGTGCATGAAAAATATTTTCAATAAGAATCGAATGCTTTCGAATCTTTCGACTTATGAGGTGGCATGATGAGCTTTCTTCTAGAGAGTATACGATAGTAAACTTTGATTTTTTAACACTAGAACTACCGACCTATAGCTACATATATTTTACACGAATGAAGATAATTGTAGTGGTATTAGGGGAGTGAATAACTATCCGAATGAAAGTAGAGAAAAATTGTGTTAAAAGAAGTTTATGTGTTCCCAGATATTTGGGAAAATAAAATATCCGAAATGAGTCATTTTGACTCCTTTAGTAGCTCTAGTGTTTTAATTGGGATCTATAGTGTTTCATACAAAAGAATAAAATTAACTTGACCCTAAAATCTCACTTACGGTGTTATTTATAAAAGAACTATTATAGTTATTCCAAGTAATTTTCTATGTTATACCACATAATTTTTGTTGAAATAATATTTTTGTGTTTCTGAAATGTTCCAGTGTTCCTAGTTAATTAGAACATCCTGTATATATTATTATTAAATAATATTTGAGTCGTGAATAAATTAGAGATAGTGAATAATAGTTTACTAATAAGATTGTCGGTGACAAATGGTGATGAATTTATATAAGGTGGTCATAATAAATAAATACACGAGTCATTGTGACGAAAAATTGACGAACCTATAAAGGCCTGTATGGATTGGGATACAATCGCTGGAAGCACTGTATCCTGTCAGTCGGACTATGTACAGATACAATCGTTCAACTTTTTGAGTTGAATAGGGCGATTCGAGTCGGCAGATATCGAGTCACAGAATTCATTTCGTTTCATGTCGTACTGAAAAACAGTACGTACAGGGTGATCCTAGTAATCACAATCACTACAGCCTAGGACAATAATTTTCATCACATCGATGTTGCAATAATTCAAAACACGCCATAGCTAACTACTTAGTCCCTATATCGATCTTTTCCCCTTTAAACTTTTATTAGAAAATAGCAAAATTATTTCTTGGTATATCGTAAACAATTTAATAATTAATTTGTGCCTACTCGAAGTTAACCCTTGCCACTCGTATGTCGCCATATAGTCGCCATTTTATTATTATACATATATTAAATTTGGGTATTTTTCTAGTTTTTTCTACTATATCGACAAATTAAATTGTAATATGTTCTCACAAAAATGTTTTCGTTTTGATCGAATATGACAAAAAATTCCGAGTTGATTGGTAGCCTTCACAAATATAAATACGAGTGCGAAAGGTTAAAAATTATCGGATCAGGCTGTACCTCTATCTCAAGTGAAATTAAAACCAGATCCTATTGAACAATTTCTTTCTTGTAAATGTGCAGCCAATGTTCAATGACATAATCACATTTTTCCAAATATTGAAATTAATTCTTCGAATTATTTCGCTAATTAAAAAAAAAAGAGAGAGAGAGAGAAAAGTCAAGATACTATACCCAATATTATAATGTAATACCATAGTAGAATTTTTCCAAATATTGAAATTAATTCCTCGAATTATTACGCGAATAAAAGAATAAATCGAAGATACTATACATAATATCATAATATAGTACCATAATATAGTTCCTTATTAACTATGGAAATTGATCGAGTAATTACAGATACAAAAGCAAAAGCAAAACTATTGTAATATTTCTTCTTTGAAAACTGAATGGAAAGTACTCGAACGTTCCGCCATTGCATTCGCCGGGGTGTCAAAATCTAGGAACTAACCTAAAAGCTGAGCGCCATAAAGCAGTCCACGCTTGGGCACACAGAATAACGATTATCCCAGCTTCCGATGGGAAAAGTTCGCCGGTAGGTCGATCGAGAGTCGATCGCTAGAGGGCGTAGTTGCGAAACGTATAGGCGATCGAGAAGTCGTCCCATGTGGACGATCGCCGGTGGTAACGGGCTCAGGAACCGTGAACTTGCCCATTAGAATTTGTAAGGCTTCCCCACCGCGGTGAAAACGTGGTCTGCCTCGCCTGGCTGCGAGACTTCTCTTCAAGGTTGTCGCGGGAGTTTAACCGGTTCTGAAACTACACTCTCGCGCCTATTCCTCTGCGTCTTTCTACGTATTACACCGTGAATCATTAATGTCCGTCTGCTCGGGGACCTACTCCCCTCCACCTCCTATGGAAGCCGTGATGGGGAGCAGCTCCTTGACGGAACAGACGTTTGGAAAAACTTGGCAATTTCCTTTTTTCTCATCCTATTTCCTATGACCATCATCAGTTCCATTTTTTGGTGCTTTCATACTTATTGCCTTTCCCGGAATGGCGGAAATTGTTGACCTGCGGAGGGCCAAGTACGGAAACAATATGGCGATTTCTAAATTGCAAATTAAATTGTTTAATCACTTAAGATCCATATTTGAAAGCATGAAACGGGTAAAAATAACTCAATTTTTTCCTTTTAATTTATAAGAAGCTTTATCGAAGACAATGTTATTATATTAAAAAAATATCTAAAAAGATTAAATGTTTAAATGAAAATTATGACAAAAAAAATAGTGAAAAAGTACGCCCGTAATATTACAGATGTGTTTTTTTTCATAGTTTTTACTTAAACATTTAATTATTTTAGATATTTTTTTAATGTAATAACATTATCTTTAATAAAGCTTCTTATAAATTAAAAGAAAAAATTGAGTTGTTTTTAGCCGTGTCATGCTTTTAAGTAGGAATTTTAAGTGATTAAACAAATTAATTTGCAATTTAAAAATCGCCATATTGTTTCTATACTTGTATGTAATATTATTATGCATGTGTTAATTTTCACTAGGGGTGTTTAATGTAATGTTACATACCTGGAAATTAACTGGTTAATTATTTTAATAACATGTTTCCAACATAAATGGAATGAAAAAATTGTTAGTGTTGCAATTTTTTTTTGTGAAAAAAATACAATATACTTTGAACCATAATGGGGTAATTCTTGTCTGCTGAAAGTGGTCCTAGGGGATGAAATAAATTTGGCAGGGAACTTAGCATTTTGACTCGACTAATTTTATGGGTACTTTGAGGTACAGATTTTGATACTTTTTTTATTTAGTATAGTTTTAATTTTTTAATTTATTATTTAATTTAATATAATTTAGCATTTCTTTATTTATATAGTTATAAGGAAATTCTTTGGGAACCTGCGAGTCAGACATGATTACATAAAAGTGTTAGTATTTTAGTTAATTCCTCAACCATTTTTAATATTAGGTGAAGTAAGTTAACAATGTTGGCCACCACCTGAATATTCCAGTATATCTTTTTACTTCACCTAACATTTTATCACTTATTGTCATTTTATTGTTTTAATTATAGTTCTTGTTATGTAACTATGATATTTAACATCAAAAATTTTACAATTTCAATCTTGTTTACTAAAAGGGTTTCTGTAAAAACAGCAGGTAGTTAGAGGTAATAGATTTCTTGATACTTCGTTAATTATTACCTTAATAGGTATAACGAGTATTAATCTTTGCCCCTCGAAGACCGATAAAGACACGAGGTTGGCGAGCCTTTTTAAGAGCAGTCGAACAAGTTTGGAAAAAAATTTCGCAATTTGACGTGGTTAACTCCATTATCCGCTTCAAGGCCTTTTTTCTCTGCGCTGTTAATTATTTCCTTTTTTCCTCGTACAATGGCAGTCACTAATTTTCGTCTGCTCGTTAAACTTCCCCGATTCAACCAGGGAGTTAGACAAGTTTGTGAAAAAAATTTGCGATTAGACGCGGTTAACTTTATCGTCCGTTTCAAGGTACCACTTTCGGTACCCTGTTAATTATTACCCTTTTCAGTCACAATGAAAGCCACCAATTTTCGTCTGTTCAAGGGCACGCGAAAACATGGTCAAGTGCTGTTTGCTTGGGCCCCCGGTGAAGGTCCATTGCCAAGGAATTCGGCATTCTTTCGTTGGCACGTCCTGTTTTCTCCCTAATTGCTTCTCCGGGATGATCGATGATGATTTCATCATCGCGGGTATTAGAAAACCTAGGTCCACGTCACCTATGCCGGGGTCCTCGTTGACGCAAGCCTTCTGGGCCCGGCTTAATTGGCGCTTGGAATTGTACAGCAAACAGAAATAGACGTTATTGGCGTGTAATTATTTGGATTCGTTAATGTACATTACCAGATAAACGTTTGCGTGTTTTCGCAAAATTTTACGCTTCTATTCCTATCGTGAAAGAGATACCGCTTAATTAACGCGGAGAGCCGATTAGCCTAATGAGAATATTTCGACAAGCAACTTGAAAAGCGTTTACATGACACGATAAGAGAGGATCATAGTTTGTCATTGAGAGATCCAGATCTTTTTATTTGGTAATGTAACATAGATATATTTAATAGATCGTTTATTGGATATACAGGTTGTTTCATTTTACTGGAAACGATAGGATATTTTTGCACTCCTTGTTCTTTTTAATTTTCTTTGTAATGTTGTTTCAAGTGTATTTTAAGAGGCAGTTGCTTGTTAGAAACAATTTCAATGCAGTTTAAACACATGTTTATTTTACAAATTTTATTAATAATGGAGTTAAAACTGTGACTCAACATAGGGATGAATTTTTACTTTTCTCTTATGAATTAATTTTAATTAATTTTATTTTTAATTAATTCTATTATTCTATTTATATTATTAAGGGTTAAAACCTAGTATAGAGGTTTATTATGTTATTATATGGGATAGTATAAATAATTCTTCTGTATGTGTAGTGGTGGGGGTATATTAAAATCAGGTTAATTTAAAATTGAATTTATATAGTATGTTTTATTTTTTTGTTAGGCTGTAGTGACGTTTGTCAAAGCGAGTACAGTGATCGCACGATATTCAATTAGATCCATAAAAGTAAGATGAATGCAAATCGCTAGTTGAACTCTATATGACTGTATGGGCTAGTTGTATTGAGTAATACTAATTTAGTTATGACCTGTGTCTAATTTATGTCAGTTATGTCACACGGAATGATATATGGCAAATTATTTTATTTTTGTCTCAATAAACGCTACTATATTATGCAGAAAGAAGTGCAGAATATCCCTCTTCACCACTACACTTACAGAAAAATTATTTATACCATCTGATATCAGATTCTGTGACAAATAATTTTCGTTTGAGTCTGTTTTTGATCATTTGAATCCTTTATGGGATATTCCACTCTTCAAATAAATATTTATTAATTAAATATTTATTTTTGTAATAAATATTTCAAAAATTGTACATTTTTCAAAGAGTTTTTGGTTAATATAATATAGCCTTATATTAGATATAATATATTAAAAAATATATTACGTCTATAATCGGATTATAGGTATAGGGTGTCTCAAACTTTACGCGAGATTTGAATTTCGCGCCATTTGCGCGGCAAAGTGTTGTCAACGAAAAAGAAACGCAGCGTGACAGCTGAAAGTTCAGGGTTTTTAAAAATGGAGCTCTACACGCTTCATTGTTGAACAATATTTACAATTTTTAATCGGAAACCTGTATTTTCGATCAAAATTACTTGCGTGAATTTTGGGACACCCAATGTAATAAAAGAAAAATTCGTTTCCCTGTATGAAAGCAGCCTGTATAAAATTCATAGCGATTAAATGCACGGTAGAGGCTCGGTATAGAGTTCTGTCGAAGTTTCAAAGCTGCGTGCCCAACGTTTGTATTTCACATTTGTTAACCGCACGTTGCTAGGCGAGGAGAACGTAGTAGTAGCTGTGATCGTTTCGAGATAATTGTTTTCGAGAGCGATACACACCGTACAGGTCGTAACTATTGCTGGTATTATTACTATTTCGTGATTCAATGGTCGAACGAATTCGTATTACACGATTCAATACAGAAAGATTTCGAATGGAATAAGGGAGAATGCTGCCCGGTGCCTGAATGTCTGGAAAGTTCGTAGCGAAATTTAGAAGAGGTGTAGCAGCGGTGTATTTTCATAAAATTTCTGTTTCGTGGAGTAACGTCCGTCTTGGTGACTTTTTGCCATCTGTTAGACAGCTTCACGAGTCATTTCTTGAAAACCTTCTCTATTATTCTGAGCATGAATTTCGCCAGATGGCTCTTGAGTGCTTCTAGACCATTCTGTACAGCATGTATGTACCTAAATATAGTATGATAATAACGAAGTAGCGTGATGAAAATAAATTGTGTATATAAATAGTAGGAAATGATAGTAGAATAACTGAGCACTTATATAATAAATATAAATATATATATGTGTGTGTAATTTATATTTCTAATTTTCAATTAAATTGTTACATAAATTTTTATTAAGATAGTAACTTAATTTTATATATATACACAAATGTACAGTATAGATAAAATTAGATCTTAAATCTTGATAAAGGTTTATGTAACAACTTAATTGAAAACTAAGTTAGTAAATTATAGGAAATAGTAATTATAAATACACAGTATAATAAAATTATACTGGTTTCTATTTTGATAAAAGTTTATGTAACAACCTAATTAAAAAATAAAATAGTAAATTATAGGAAATAATAATTATAAATACACCATATATAAAATTAGGTTTTCATTTTGATAACGGTTTATGTAACAATTTAATTGAAAATTAAAACTGTAAATTATAGGAAATGATAATAAATATATAGTAATATATGTATGAATATACACGTAAGTACATAAACATACATAAAAACATAGCGAATATATGTAACTATATAAATATATAGTATATACAGAATGTCCCAAAAAAACGTATACACATTTTGCGTGATACGTTTTTTTGGGACACCCTGTATAACTTGTCTTCTGTCTTGATAAAGATTCACCTTGAGTTTGTTAAAAACAGACACCTGTTTTAGCAAAGAGAGTAATTAATTCTAGAATTATTGATCTGTAATAGGCAGCTGAATATACTATATGAAAACGAAAATAGTTAAAATGATACGACGAAAATATGCGTATGTAATTAAGTTTAAACAGTATTTAAGTTAATATTATTATACAGATATATCATTAGACAGATACCGACTCTTGGCGAGAAGAAAAATAAAATAGCAAGATTAATGTAAGACGATTTGTTACATTAGAGATATTTATAAAGATAAATGCGGGTACAGATAATATTTTATAGCGAGATCCGCTAGGTTATGTTATAGTTACGTGCGCGCGCATCGCGCACATATTTCAAGTTAATTTCCTCGAAGACAAAGCCTCGTATGGAAAAATGTCATTCTACATTTACGATTTATTTTTTCGCGTAGAATCACACTCTCCATAATCTTACCATCATTTACTGGTAACACCCTATTTATCTTCGTCACATCTCTGTAATTATTATCGCTCATAACCTGTACATTTGACTACACGTTTTTACTTGCAAGTTGATAATTCTAAAATTAATTTTTGCGTTTAATATTCAGCTGATTTAATATTCATCTGAATGCAGGTTTTCATTCTTCACCAAAAATCCATAATAAATAATTCCTCTGTAATCTCACCAAATAGGCAACCGAACATATCGATTTTCAGAAATGGTATATGTATCTTCCGAGCAAGCCAGTATTAAACAGTCACAGATAAAGTGTTTGAATTATCTATGGGCCACTATAACGTATTTATCGATGGAAATATTATCCATCTCGATGTACATATTCCTAAATTTTTAATTTATGTTTCTGAATAGACATCGGAATACTGAAAAATTGATTTTAAACATCTGTTTCTCCGCGTTGTCAAGTTTTCTCTTTACTAGAGTGTGATTCAAGTATCTAGGAATCGGGTGATAAGGAAGTACTTCGTATTGTAATTTGCGTAGCCTTCGGAATGTAATTTTCGAAACGCGTGGTCGTAGCATTATCGCGGAAGGATAAAATTTCGTGGCTGTTTACGAGGGAAGGTAGTTTCTCGTATCATTTCTCCTGCATTTTTGGAGTACTATGCAATATCTTTCTGCGGTCGTTGTTTCCTCTGCATATGAGATCATCGTGTTCCTATATGCGATGCGTGCAGCAGCTAAAATCGTGTACTGTATTTAAATACGAACAATACGATTCAGTATGGAATTTCATTTAGAAAAAAACTCGATTTTGGTTATTAATTTTGGCAAGGAATATTCTATGGCAATTTGTGAAAGTTTATATTATTATTCGTATTATTATGTCTATCGAAAATCATTGATATTCATGATAGCTTGATAGATTAAATGCATATCGATTTAAAGGAAAATTATTATCAACAAATGAGCCGTTCACTGCAGAAATCGATTAATTCCACTTTTTGAAAAATTTTAAATATAAAATGTTATGACTATACCAAGTGCTTTGACACTTAAATTTAAGATTTTTCAAAAAATGGAGTTAATCGATTTGTGCAGTGAACAGCTCAAATATTGTGTATTATTTTTGGAAAAATTGATTCATGCTGTTATTAACTTTTTTAGTTCAATTAATTTGCATGGAGGATATTTAAATAATATTATTGGTAATATTATTTTTTTGGGAGATTATTGAAAATTATTATAGCGGTACTAGAGCATATCAATTTTTTAAAAAGATATTAAGCAATTTTCTTAAAGTACGGTAAATGACCTATTATTGTTGATAATCTTGTCTTTCTTTTTAAGTTATTAAAACATATTACAGTGATAACAGAGTATATCAATTTTCTAAGTAATTATTTTAAATTATTAGGTGCTATTTTCGAAAAAGAATTGACTCATGCTGTGCTCAATTTTACTAGTTCAATTAACTTCCATGAAAGGTAGTTGAATAATGTATCATTATTGATAACAAAAATTGTCAGAATTTTCATTATATCTCTTTGAAAATTACTAAACTTTATTACAATAGTATCAGAAGTATCAGTATCATTAATTAAAAAAAAAAAATTTACATGTACTGTTTCAATTTTTGTTGGTACAAATTATTTTCTTTAATGACACCTAAATATTAACTTATTATTATTGATAACATCACTTTTTTTGAAAATTATGGAAATTTATTGAATTTATTGGAATTTTGTTGTTACATTGATTATATTACGATTATTGAAATTTATATATTACTTTGAATTAATTACGAAAATTTATTACAAGTATCAGAGCATACTAACTTTTCGCAAATTTATCATTAAAAATTATCCTGCATTATATTCTAAAAGGAAGTTCGCTCGTGCTATTTTTAATTATATTAAAGATGATAATACATACCAAATTCTTGTTTCCCGATTGCATATAATTAACATAACCGTCATATCGTATTTTTCCGATAAATTCACGTGTTTCCAACTCATTTCATATGCTTTTAGCACCTTCGAGACTTAGAAACAAATACGTCCAGGAAATTGAACAACAACGTTGATTTACGTTCTCGATAAGTAGACTTAAAAATCTTCGTGATCGTATCGCGGCAGTTTCCGCGTCATTAATTACTCTCTACCCTTTCTCAACGTTCGTGCTTCCTCTGTGCTAATCGTTAAAACGTTACTTTTTTCTTCTTGTTATTTTAAACCGTACGAGTAATATCTGCTTCATTATACAAAATAATTAATACAGGAGTTCCACCACACGATAAGTAGCGCATTAAAATATCTGTTGTAATTCTTGGAAGATTTTCCTCTAGATACCTTTAGTCATTGCAGATCGATCCGAGTCATTAAATCGGTGGAATCACTGGATCGATTCGTAGCTTAACGATGCGTCTGAGTAATGTTAAATTCTATCGAGAAAGTTTGAAATATCAACATTTTTGACGTTTTCTTGAATTCTCGAGAAAAGGAATTCAGAGAGGAATCATAGTGATACATCTGCAGAAAAATAGATTCACAGGAGCGAAAGAGGTAAAATATAAAATATAATTATACATAACAAATATAATAACGTAATAATTACGCAGGTGAGATTATTTATATAATAATTTAATATCAATTTATAAATAAATTTGTAATGCCATTTTAAATGAAGTTTAAATCTATTCGTTATGCTACTTAATAATGTAGCAATATGAATTATGTAAACGCAGATGAAATTTCAATGAACTGTTGTAAGTGAGGAAAATATTTTAATTCAAAGTTCAACGCAGTGCTTCAAAACAAGTTAAACCAGAGATATCGTATTAATTTACGTGCGCATCTAATATTTAAAGAATTATTGAAAAATTTGGGAATTCTATTAATTCTAATTCCTGGAATTTTAATACTTCGTAATTTTATACCTGTGTATTTAATTTTGAAATTTTGAAATGATCGAATGCTATAATCTAATAATTATTAAATTTGAAAAAAGTTCGAATTTTTCGAATAAATAAATTTTCGGCCCTTTTAATTTCAACTTCACAAACTATGATTTTATATTTTGAAACTTTGCACAGACACTCTGCGTATGTCCATTATCATAATTTCTCGGAATAAAAAAATTCCAATAGACAAGTTATTATATGCTTCGTCATTTTCCTGCGTTGTACTTCGTATCTAAGGTTTCCTTCTGATCGCTAAAAAATACTAGTAAATATTTGCTCCGAGTTCTTTCCTTCGATCCAATAGGAGGGCTCGTATCAAGGTCGCCAATATGAAACGGACCTTTCGCTCTTATGATCTATAACTTCACTTCTATCCATTGCTTCTTTTTAAAAAAGATTTGCGAAGTTTTCTCGAAGTTATAAAATTATGGATTAAAATACTCTTTGGTTTCTTAATAACACGATACGTATTATATTTAAATATTTGTTTAAAAATTTGAAAATTATTCTTTAATAAATCGGTATAGAAAATTTTGATCGGTATAGTTATGGAAAGAGAGAAAGAGAGATTCAGTTATCAGAGTTATTGCAAATTACGATTCGAGTTTAACAAATATTAAAACCCGTTGAAGTGGAAGGAAAAAAAACTGTTAATTTTGCGAAATCGTTTGCACTGGTATGTATTTATCAATTGGAAAGTTAAATATGGGCTCTAATTGGAAACTCAAACATCGCGTTTAATAACACTCTCCAACAGGAATTTTAATCTGTAATATCCATTGGGTAATTCTTGTAGAGTTTATTTTCCTGGAAACGAATTTCTGTAATCGAAATTGCTCTCGGTTTTCGAAAATCGCGAGCTCTAAAAACGCACGATTTTTGGCTAAAATGAAGTATTACATGAAAAGTGAAAACGTTAGAGGATTTATTCTCATGTTAAAAATTGGGTGGAAGTTCGTTTTGTAATTACTTTGTATTAAAAAGTCAGTATTTATGTATCGAGTAACGAAACTGTTTCAAATTACAAGCGATTTAGAGAAGTTTCTTATAATTTTGTGGTTAGTACAAAAGAGTACATGAAAATATATACATGTGATGTATAATCACTCGTATTTATGTATTCAGAAATTGTTTTAAATGACAAGTGATTGAGAGGAATTTGTTATAATTTTACGATTAGTACAAAAAAGTACATGAGAATATTATATATGTGATATATATAAAATATGAAATCTACTGGACGATGATTTTGGTGCCGATTACGCGTGACTACGGCCCTGACGACGCTAGATATGCCAGTAATGGCTGCGTGGCGGCAAAATCCCGTTTACGGATTCCCGATATATATTTTACCCTCCTGTCAATATTGAATATCATCCTAATATTATTTCTGGATGGTTTCTTCTTCGAAAAAGCCTAGGGAATACGCTACTGCATAGCAAATTCGTGTCGGATAAAGACATTTTTGTAAAAACGCAAGAATATTCGTAAAAAGTACACTCGGAGGCTTATTTTTGAACTTTGATGATCAATTATAGTTATTCAGAAGCACGGATAATTATAATTATGGACACTGATAAACTCGGGATACTCTAACCTAACTTTTAAGATAAAATTGAACCTTCTAACGTTTTTAGTTTTTATATAATACTTCATTTTAGGCGAAAGTTGTGCGATTTTAGAAAAACTCACATTTTTCGGAAAATGTAGGTGATAGTGCAATCTCGATTGCAAATTTGTCTTTGGGAAAATAAACTCTACAAAATAACCTAATCGATATTACAAATTAGAAAATAAGTTAAAATTTATTGGACAGTGTAATTGGATTGGAAAATGAATCTACACACTATAATGTTCTGCAAACAGTAGAGTACATAATAGTTTGCAGTGAATATCGATAGTAGTATATATTTCCGATAGAGTATAAAAACATGCGAACTATTTAAGACTTCTAGTAACTTTTGTAATATATTCTATTTGCACTGGTATGTATTTATCAATTGGAAAGTTAAATATGGGCTCTAATTGGAAACTCAAACATCGCGTTTAATAACACTCTCCAACAGGAATTTTAATCTGTAATATCCATTGGGTAATTCTTGTAGAGTTTATTTTCCTGGAAACGAATTTCTGTAATCGAAATTGCTCTCGGTTTTCGAAAATCGCGAGCTCTAAAAACGCACGATTTTTGGCTAAAATGAAGTATTACATGAAAAGTGAAAACGTTAGAGGATTTATTCTCATGTTAAAAATTGGGTGGAAGTTCGTTTTGTAATTACTTTGTATTAAAAAGTCAGTATTTATGTATCGAGTAACGAAACTGTTTCAAATTACAAGCGATTTAGAGAAGTTTCTTATAATTTTGTGGTTAGTACAAAAGAGTACATGAAAATATATACATGTGATGTATAATCACTCGTATTTATGTATTCAGAAATTGTTTTAAATGACAAGTGATTGAGAGGAATTTGTTATAATTTTACGATTAGTACAAAAAAGTACATGAGAATATTATATATGTGATATATATAAAATATGAAATCTACTGGACGATGATTTTGGTGCCGATTACGCGTGACTACGGCCCTGACGACGCTAGATATGCCAGTAATGGCTGCGTGGCGGCAAAATCCCGTTTACGGATTCCCGATATATATTTTACCCTCCTGTCAATATTGAATATCATCCTAATATTATTTCTGGATGGTTTCTTCTTCGAAAAAGCCTAGGGAATACGCTACTGCATAGCAAATTCGTGTCGGATAAAGACATTTTTGTAAAAACGCAAGAATATTCGTAAAAAGTACACTCGGAGGCTTATTTTTGAACTTTGATGATCAATTATAGTTATTCAGAAGCACGGATAATTATAATTATGGACACTGATAAACTCGGGATACTCTAACCTAACTTTTAAGATAAAATTGAACCTTCTAACGTTTTTAGTTTTTATATAATACTTCATTTTAGGCGAAAGTTGTGCGATTTTAGAAAAACTCACATTTTTCGGAAAATGTAGGTGATAGTGCAATCTCGATTGCAAATTTGTCTTTGGGAAAATAAACTCTACAAAATAACCTAATCGATATTACAAATTAGAAAATAAGTTAAAATTTATTGGACAGTGTAATTGGATTGGAAAATGAATCTACACACTATAATGTTCTGCAAACAGTAGAGTACATAATAGTTTGCAGTGAATATCGATAGTAGTATATATTTCCGATAGAGTATAAAAACATGCGAACTATTTAAGACTTCTAGTAACTTTTGTAATATATTCTATTTATTATAATATAATTACATATTAATTACATTTAATTTTATATGTATTTCTATTAGATATTCCTATCCCATATTATACAAATATTTTATATACAATATTTTTCACATGTATATATATTTTATAAGTTATTATTTATTAAATAAAAATAATATGTGAAATTTATATGTATACACATATTATTTTTGTTTAATAAATTTTACATGTAACTATTTTTAAATTCCATCTTATTCTTTATTACTAAAATTTGTCACTGCAATTATAGTATTTTATTAATATACTTTTATATACTTAATATCCCCATGGGAACTATTAATTCCTCGATTTCATATTAATACAAGAATCTTCTGCAATCATACCTGTATACCTGCAAAAATTGCCATCGAACATAGTAAATGAACCTATCTAGGAATATGTCAATCATAAACTGTGACGAAAAAAATGAGAAAATCATTGTCATTCTACTAATTAATTCTTCTAAGGACGCGTCACACTTGTACCACGTACCATATACCACATATGTGCTTACATACATCACACGTGAGGCTTTTAACACCGCACGCGTGTGAAAAGCGAATGATGCACGTGAAAGCGAAACAAGTCAATTCGTTTCCACTCGTCTTGTTTACAACCACTTGGTAATGACTACTCTCTATTCCGATAATAAATTACCCATGATTCATTGTGCAATGAATCTTCTCGTTAAACGGACGTCTCGGCTGGACAAAACACTGGAATGCGTTTTGCGTCACTCGTTTCATTACCCAACGAGGCACCCCCGATTCCTCGATAAAAGCCGATGATTCGGTTGAACGACAGCATTTTTCCATCACGGGTTTGGCATTGACACGCATCGAGAAATTGTGCTACACGGACTTTATGACCCTTCCAAGAGTTTTATATCGACCCGATGGAAAATAATGATTAATCGTAATGCACGACGTGTACATATTGTATTTTTTCACCCGTTTGCCGTGTCCATCTTGATATTTACTCAGCCCCGTAAAATCGAGGCACGAGATAAACCTGAGACATTATTAAAACCTTCGAAAATTATTACCCCATTTAAAACCGATAGCATTTATACCGTACAGAAATATTTTATGAATTACGAAAAATTTTACGAATCGTGTCGTATTACTTTCATACAAATTTTATAATAACAGTATACCGGGTTTAAATTATATGCGAAGTATAGACTGATGCATGATTCCTGACTTCTTTTCGCGCGATCGGTATTTTGAATATTTTTTAAACATATATAATTTGCGAAATTAGTACAATATTTTATAGTTCAATATTAGTTCAGTACTTTTATCTGGTACGGTGTAGTAGATTTTAAAATATATTTCTACGCAAATATACACGTCACTAGAGTTCTTTTTCTAATTTACACTGGTTAGGTGTTCGTATGATGTATTTTTGGCACTGTTGCGTTAAGAAAAAAGTAAACAAGGGTAAAAGAAGCTTGGAAATGTATATTTGTTAGTTACTTCATCCTAGAGATCCCTAGTCAGCATCATAGAGGGCGCCACATTAAGGGATGCGTTCATAGGAAGCAGTTAGTTAGGACTTTCGAGAATTGTGTTTTCGATGTGCATCCCTCTGGTGGCGAATGTAGGAAGTTCACGACGAACTAAATTTCACAGGCACATTATTAGTTCCGCGATTATATCATTGTTACTTGGTTCAGTGCAATCCAGAAATGTTTCCAGAAGTCAGATTTAGACATCGGAGTTGCTTCCTATCCAATTCATTCCCAATTTTGTCTCCGACTTGTCTTTGAGATCAGGATACAGAAATGTCAAATAACTAGATCTTTACATAACTGGTTTTTCGATTATTTTTGTGCTAGCTAACCGATTTTTGGCTCAGGTGGAAGTCACAGAAAATGTTATATAGTTGCAGAAAATTTAATAAACTATAGAAAATAGGACGACATAGTCCCTTCGACTTAATTAATTACAATAACGTAAATAATATAAACAAATTTTTAATATATAAAAATAAGCAATAATTATTCCTCGTAAAATTATTTATTTGCTTGTGAATAATTATAACGATTAAAACAGGCAATACAAGGTTTAAAAATTTATTTTTTCGCGTGTTGTATTAAAAAGATTAAAATTGATTAATATAATTAGTCTGATACCCCTAATTAGAATATAGTTAAGTACACAAATGCTTGTAATACGTGCAAATAATTTCCGTAAATTTCTGCCGTTTATTTTTCACCATCACTTATCGTAAATACGAGCTAATTAATTAATAGCTAGTTAATTATTGGTTCAATAATCACTCGAATTAATTATCACGGTTCACGTGACATCAGCATACTATTCCTTCTCACATTGACGGAAATTTTATGTAATTTAAATTTATTAAATTGCTTTTAAATTTTCCGTACTTCAGATTGCACGTTTAATTTGCTTTTAAAAAATATAATTTACATACGCCAAGCCCAACGAAGCGAAGATGCCTCTTACCAGTTTAACGTTATACTTTTTACCAGCTGAACATCATGGGACCAGGTCGGCAAACGCAGGTAGCTGACAAAATTGCTCATGCAGACTCTGTTTAAATTGCCCCATGACCGCCGGACTACGTGCGTAACTCGCGTTGTTTGCCCATTAGCGTCGATCATTTCAAGTATGTGCATCATCTATGTCACGTATGCTCCGTAGATCCATCCTACCTTTCAATCGGACCACTCGCTGCTCCGCTTTACGTCCATGAACTCGATTCGACTGCTCTCGTCCCTCGAACCATGCTCGAATGATGTAATATGCCTCAACCACGTGCACGACTATTTTTCAGCTCAAGGAATCCATGGATTCCCATAGAACAACCTTCTCGAGCACATACTTCGCTTCCTTTTAACTCCGGCTGTTTAACGATCACGGCTACCTTGGAATTAGGTTAGTTTAGATTCCACGAACGGACGGTAGTGTGTTTCGTTTCTATCGCGCTTAAAAGTGGTTTACCGTGATATTTTCGGACTCACGAATCATCGAATTATTTTCCAGCTCGAGGAACACGTGATCTTTCGCAGCGGAGATTTCGTGTACTCATACGCAGAGGTATTCTGTGTCAGTACAGTTGGAAAGTGACGAGGAAAAAGATTAGAACTGAAAATTAGGGAATAACGACGTATTTTTGCAATAAATATGTCATTTGTTAGTCGAAAGAACTATTAATTAAGAAATAAGAAGTTTCGGTATTATATTGGGGATTTTCCGTTGAACTCACTAGCGCCACCACGACCCGTATCTCCAGTAAACGTACCGTATCATATATACTGCTGAATTATTTTTTAAGCCTTACTGGTATAATTAAGGGATTTTCTCTTTATTATATATTGTTCTGAATATTTCAGTTGAATGTAGCGAATTTAAGTGTTCGAATGCTTTGATATATAAATTTATGTATCATATATTATAGCTACTTGACAAGACAGTCCAGTGGAGTTAGGTTAGTGTCTAAATTAATAAATAATAATGTATTCTTTTTCTCCTTGTATAAATAGTCTCCTTATATGAGTAGGAACAGTGACAGCAATGATATTTTTGGATATGGAAAATTATTGGGTATAAGTGTTGTAGTAAAATCGAGAGGAAAGAGAAGAAATAGGAAGAAAGTTTTAATGGAGTCATTAGTAAAATTACGTAAGAAGGTCGTGTCTTAGATATGAGGAAAATAGAGGTTAGGTCAGAGGATTCATTTGTATGAAAGGGATAGTTAGACGAGGACTTTCGGGAATTCCCCTGGTGTGAATCTCTCTGGTGGTGAATGTAGGAAGGTCGACACGATGCTTCTGTTCAATAGTTTGAGGTTAGGATCTGAAGTCCTGGCATTATGAGCTCGCATGGAATGAGGATAGTGGCTCATTTCGAGGAGAAACTTGTGTTTTAGTGCACACGTTGATTTATGGAATATTTTGAATAGGAAATATTTCTCAATTTGAGGTTAGGTTCCGTAATACTTCTTAAAAACTGAACTACTTATTTTTCGCTGTAAACTGATGCTGACTCTCAGTTTTATATACCTCATCTATTATTTTATTATTCATACAGTGTTACCGTTTTATTTGTTTCTTCGCTACCGATTGATATCTCTCTTTCTAATTTATGACGCACCTGGTGCGTCATTGTCTGCATTAGATATCAACTATACGACACGCATGATGTATTACCGACCTTGAATGTATTAAAATGATTTGGAAAACCTTGTTTTGCTATTTCTAGAACACATTTTTTTATTGTACTACGATTCTCTAATCTTTTTGAAATATTTACTTCATTCTGTACAATTATAATGTCAAAGTACTGTCAAATATACTGTCAAAATATCAAAATTTATATTGTCAAAGAAACTATACAGTGTCAAATAAATCAGTCACTTTCTTTTGGCACTGTCCTATAATTTAAGGTGTATAGGATGTTATAACAATTGATTAAATATAAAATTTAAAAATATTTTCCCAATAAAAAAAAATTAATCTTTGAATTTTTTTCGAAACTGTACTTTGCGATGAATTTTATATTGGTTGGCTCTAAATTTCTTAAACTATATATCCGACTTATTTCATATTTAGGAAGAATATTCTGCATAAAGTATCTTAAAATACAACATAGGTTCCTTCTCTATTATCAAAAATATTTGTTCATATTTAAAGTAAATTTCTTTTTTAAAAAAAGCGATGAAATTACTAAAACAAAATCCTACACTACATCCTAGATAATACCTCCGAGTTTAAAAATAAAAAAGAAGGTATTTACCTCGAATGCTTCAGCTCTTATCGACAATAGCGTGCAGCTAAACTACGAGTGCTTCAGAAATACCGAATATCATCTCCATTTCGAAATATTTTTTCCTAAAAAAATTCAGCGGTGTAGTCAAGAGACACGTCAATTGGTGGAAAAAATACCGGAATTTTTGTCCCACTGATTACCCGCGAAAAAAATTCCCAAACATTACCTGCCCTCAGAGCCGTCTAATCTAATCCACTCCCTCGATATCAACTTTCGCGGAAGAGTATCATCGGTACCTACCTCGCCACTCAGCGCGTGATTACGAGATGAGAAAATACACACATGCAAGTAATACCAAACGAAACTGATTCGTCCCCCAGTCAGCCGCTGAGGACGCACCTGGTGCGTGACACTTCGCAGAAGGATGCCCGCGTTGCGAAGACTCGGCTCGGAAATTCGAAAGGAGCCGAGCACCTAATCTGACCATCGCGTCAACTAGTAAAACGGCTTCTGCCACTAGAGGATTCTGACGTAACGCGTTGCACAATACACCGAGTCATCGACGTTCCGAAACTCACGTATCGACCTTTTTATTTCTCAGGCAACCGTGAGTTCTCCCTCCCCCGGTGTCGTAATAATGCGATAATGAAAATGTATCCTTGAGAACGATGCCTCGGTGTGTCTTGCTCTAGTCCTCCTTGTGCTCACGGAACGACGGCCACGTCGAGCTGAGAATCTTTCGTGTCAAGGTACCCGGGGAGCGCCAGGTACAGTGACGCTTTTCACGCACGCTTCTTCCGGCAAGGCGAGAAAAGACGCGGTGAGTTCGTTAATTTGCCTGATACACCAACTGACAGAGATTTACCGCTGGATCACGCGGATTGTTTGCCAGGGTTCCAATTTATCGTTCGAGAGCCGTTCGATGTGCGTTGGAACTTGTTGCTTGTTAGGTCTAGGCTAGGACTTGTTGCTATTTCGGCTACCTCGATTGCGATACCGAATGACCCGTGACACTCCGTGTATCGTTGCAGATGACACGTGTTTCGTGGTGAATTGGTACTGTCCTTTTAATCATGCTTGGCAACTGTTAGGTGAGCCGTGTTAAACTGGGGTCAGGGCTTTCTGGTGTTTAGAGCTCTTTGTTCTGCGTGATCTGTAATTCTGTGACCTCGTGTGTCGTTGTGAATCATTTGTGTCATTACGACTTGCTCTTAGGTTAACAGTGTTTAGAGTAGACTTTACATTGGGGAACTCATCGAGATCGATGATTTGAAAGGATTTACTTGGCATGGACCCTGCTCCTAACGTGTACCTTCCTTGTCTGGTAAGAGTGCTATAGTCTTGTGCGTAATGGGGTAAATGGTTGTCAGAATTTCAATATCTTGTCATGCGATAATTGTCAAATGATAAATAATTAGAGAACTATGGAAACGTGTAATTATAATATATGAAATTCATAACTGTAGGATTTTTGGCTATATTAATCCCATGCAGACAGATCTGCGCGTCTAGCAAACAATAACTCTCTTTTTGTAACAAAACAGGTTTTATTTAATTAAAATATTACACTAAGAATCTCACACGTCTCGACTCAAATCTCTTTTCACACTCTTCTCAATTCTCCACTCGATTCTCAACTCTATTGCAGTCTATTCTCAACTCTCTTCTGACACTCTCGCGCTCTTGCATCCTTACTTAAAGCCAAATCTATCTCTCTTCATATACATGCTTTCCTTCTTAATCATACACAGACATCCCGACAAAGGATTTCGCGCTATCGTTTGTTCCTTCGCGTTGGGCCCAATGCCGCCATTCGCTATCCATCGCTTTTCGAGAAGCCGCCCAAACGTTTCCATGCACTCCCTTAGAAGTTGGACCGCACACTCATTCGCCTCGCTACCAATCTTAACCCTTTGCACTCGAGAGGTGACCATCAGTCACCATTTCATAAAATTTGGAAGATCGATATTAATTAATATATCAAATTTAATGCAATGTAATAGTGTGCGAGGTATCGAAATCAAATAATTCTAAAATTCTATTATTATACAATTCTTTACTTACTGCTCAAAAAAGTATCGTCTATTTTTTAGTGGAGAATTTTTGATTTTCTACTCTTTTCTAGCTAAAAATCGTCGAGTGCAAAGGGTTAATACATTGTTAGTATCGTTCACCGCTCACCATCCTACATAACTATAATTATTACATTTGAATCTGGATCACTCGAATCAAGAAAAGAGATAAAATCTTCGATTTATCAAAAATTTGGAATAGGATTTAGGATATATTTAATTAGGAATAGATTTAATCAATGAAAATTCGACGCACAGAGGCTTTGCAGGGAAACTAATTAGGATGTCTCGAATATCATTTTGAACGATATTTTTCTATTAATTCTTATAAATTTCTAAAATATCCTATGATACGTCGGAGATAGTACCTTTCGATTTAAGAATAAAATAAAAATCGGTTCGGTTCTTGTCAGCAATGGCGGCCATATGGGAAACAAGCGGTTAGAAACTAACGAATATCTCCGTCATATCGCGATTTTTTCTAGGGAAAAAATTCAACGATAAACTCAAGGCACACACCAATTTGTGGAAAAAATATCAGATTGTTTCTCTCGGTAATTACCCATGAAAAAAATTCTTAAATACTGCCTGGTTTCAGAGAGCGTCGAGGCAGCCTACCCTTTCAGAGCCAAGATTAACTCGCTGCTACCTTTATTCCAAAGAGTCAAATTATTCGACATAATTAATAGAAATTCTTTAACAAAAGCATGCATTTCCGACCATGTTTATGAAAGATAATTAATCGCAATTTCCGGCGGCCTGGGACCAATTATAAACATTGAACAGCCTATTTATTATGCTTGTAATTACCGGCGATCGATACCAATTATATTTGCCAGAAAGAAAACTTTGCCGTAATTTTTATCGCGTGCACGAGCTATTATTATCCCGCACGAACACGTACATCACATTTTTATATCTATTTTCCAGCGAAAATTGTACGAGCGACTTCCTATAGTTAGACGTATTTCAGCATCGATAAAATATTCGAGCAGCTCTTTCAAATTTTACCTCGTAGAGTAATTCAATGAAAAATAAAATCGTTGGTTATTATTTTACCTTAATCCGTACCTTATGCTTAAGAAAATTACAAAATTATCACCCACGAACTATGGGCACACTGCCAAAAATTAACCGAACCACGTGATCTTGTGTGCTATCTTTTTTCTCGATTTGCGTTTTGTTTGGACATCACGGTTTATTATTCGAAATTTAATTTTTTAATATAAAGTATGTATTTAATTTCTGGTTTTAATTAGTATCGTTATTTCTGTATTAAAATATCGAAAACAAAACCCATGCTACATTTTAAAGTACCCTATGTTCGAATATTTCTTTCGAATTTGAAATAAATTAGTCATATAGTCCCAAAGATTGATATTCTTTTTCCTATTGTCAAAGTATAATTCAATTTTTCACTTCAAACCACAAAATAATGGAAGAAAGAAAGAAAAGATTAATTTTTTTACTCTACTATATCCTAGTATAGTTATTCCATTCCCATAATCTAGATATCACAGAAAATATACAAATGTTCATATACAAAATTTTATATCCTCTTGTTTTTATTATGGTATTTTTATATATATATGACAAAAATTTTGTTATCTCGTGATACCGAATTATCTGTAATTTAAATTACGCGGTTTTTAATCTCAACCTGTTTATTATTATATTCACAGAAAATATACAAATGTTTATATACAAAATTTTACATCCTTCTGCTTTTATTGTAGTATTTTTATTGATATTTGATAACGCATAATATAGTAAAAATCAATAATATATAACAAAAATCTTTTTATCTCGTGATACCGAATTATCTGTAATTTAAATTACACGATTTTTAATCTCAGCCTGTTTATCACTATATTCTGGTGGATTTGGGAATCCTTTAGAGTACAGCAACAGGTGATGAATTTCGTGGAAGTTGCAGCTAGGATAACCGAGAACTTCGGAAGATCACTTCTGACAGGCTAAGTCTAAAATTCCTGCCAGGGATTTACATAACTGTCGTACTATAATCCAACGATATTACACGAAACAGGGCGTAAGAAGTATTTAGTAATTATTCGACAAATTTGCACGATTTTAAACGACGATTTTCATTCGCCTCGATTTCTTCGCCAGGCGAGTCGAGATATTCGTAAACTAGCAAACAGAAACTTTCTATAATACCTTGAAAACTCGAATGCGGAGAGTTTACTAAATCTTGCCTGTTCACATTAGGTGTTGAATATAATTTATATCCCATTTCAAATTCAAATCCGAGTTTTCCCGTGGCGTTAATGGATCCAGCGCCGAGTTCACCGACTCCGTGCAAATATAATTTCTGAATTTCGTTTGAAATTAAATAGTCGACAAACAACGACTGCCAATTTGTTATTATCACTATCAGCGTGCAAGCGATGTTCCTGATGCAACACGTTCGTTGCTTGTATATCGAATTTTAATTGATACGTGCCCTTGCAACGTGATTGTGATACCTAGACGCTAGAACGTGAGATTTAAATTAAGAATTGGGAAATTCGATGAGAAACATCTCCAGTAAAGAATAACCACGATCTGAGAGACTATGGAGGGATAAATTTTGGAAAAATTTGGGATAATTAGTTGTGAATTATTTAATATAAATTATAGAAATTAATCATGAATGATGACCATGAAAGACCAGCAATATTTCTGTTCTTTTCTGGATTCCACTGATCTAAATTTATCAAAAATCAATTGACAACTGACCTAGGCAATCTTCTCAAAGATGAATATTAAGATTCACCTAAGTAGCTTCTGCAAAGACTAATCTAGGATTTACACGAGTAAATTTGCCTTGGTTGATCTGTTAATCATGAATGACCAGTAATATTTCTGTTCTTTTCTGGATTCCACTGATCTAAATTTATCAAAAATCAATTGAGAACTGACCTAGGCAATCTTCCCAAAGATCAATCCTAGGACTCACCTAAGTAGCTTCTGCAAAGACTAATCTAGGATTTACATGGGTAAACTTGCCAGAGATCAATTTATGACCCACTTAGGTAAATCCACGAGAGACTAGCCTAGCAGTCACTTAGATAAACTCGTTATAAATCAACCTAACGGTTAATAATTGTCAACCAGTGATGTAACATTTCTATGTTCCTTCTGGATTTCACTCACCTAGGTACGTTTACTAGAAACCAATTTAGAACTGACCTAGGAATAGCTACCACAGATCAATCTGAGTTCCAGATAACTAATTAGAATTACCAAAAGCCAATCTTGAACTCGTCTAACGAAATTTGCCTAAGATTAACACAAAATTCACCTAAATAAATTTATTACAGATCAACCTAATCTTCAGAAATGGTCTATCAGTGATATAATATTTCTGCTGCCTTTTGGATTTTATTTGCTTAGGTAAATGCGTCAAAGATTAATACAGAATACACCTAAGTAAACTTATCAAAGACTTATTTAGGTAAATTTAGATTAACATAGAATTCGTTTACATAAATTTACTATAGATCGATCTAATTTTTAATAATGGTCTATTAGTGATATAATATTTCTGCTGCCTTTTGGGTTTCATTTATCTAGGAAAATAAACTAAAAATTAATCCAGGACACGTCTAAGTAGACTTATCAAAGACTCGTTTAGGTGAATTTAGATTAATCTAGAATTCGTTTACATAAATTTATTATAGATCAACCTAATCTTCAGTAATGGTCTATTAGTGATATAATATTTCTGCTGCCTTTTGGATTTTATTTGCCTAGGTAAATGAACCTAGTCTAATCCAGGACACGCTTAAATAGACTTATCAAAGACTGATTTAGGTAAATTTAAGTTAATATAGAATCCACTTAAATAAATTCATTATAAATTAATTTAATCCTCGATAATGGTCAATCAGTGATATAATATTTCTGCTGCCTTTTGGATTTTATTTGCCTAGGTAAATGCGTCAAAGATTAATCCATGATACACCTAAGTAAACTTATCAGAAACTTATTTAGGTAAATTTAGATTAACATAGAATTCGTTTACATAAATTTACTATAGATCAATATAATTCTCAATAATGTTCTATCAGTGATATAATATTTTTGCTGCCTTTTGGATTTTATTTGCCTAGATAAATGCGTCAAAGATTAATCCATGATACACCTAAGTAAACATATCAAAAACTTATTTAGGTAAATTTAGATTAACATAGAATTCATTTACATAAATTTACTATAGATCAATCTAATTCTCAATAATGTTCTATCAGTGGCATAATATTTTTGTTGCCTTTTGAATTTCATTTATCTAGGCAAATAAACCAAAGATTAATCTAGGACACGCCTAAGTAGACTTATCAAAGACTCACTTAGATAAATTTATTAGAGATCAGTTTATAACTCACATAGGCAAACTCACAATTTAACATTCACACAGATAGACTTACCAAAGACCAATCTAGGATTCACCTAAATAAATTCATATAATATATAATAATATAATATAATACATAATACAGTATAGATTAACATAAAATAATAATAAAATTCAGAAAATAATATAAAATATTGTTATATCATATTATTAATTATTTATTTAATAGTTTATGCATACTATGTTAAACGTATCTTTTGCTCCTTACTTTTAATCATATTATATTATATATGTGTTAAAAGAATTATTATAAAAATATAATTTTCTTTTGTGAGAACCAAAATGCTACTAAAATTTTACAGAGAATGTTTAGGTGTCTTTAAATACAAATTTATGGTATTGGATAGGTCGAGATGTGAAATAAAATATTGGCAACGCAATTGCGTATAGTACGTATACTGTATAGCTGCATTATGCGATTTCTTGACAGAGTTGGGTATAGCGAGAGGGTTAAGAACACGACCATCTGTTTCCTATCGATCGGGAAGCGGATTTTCTGGCTCACGAAGGGATTCTAGAAGAATCTACGAAATTAATTTTTTTTCTTCATCAGTATTTCTTCCCATGACTTATGCTCGTTTTATTCATACTTCCTTTTTTGCTTAACAATTTTTATCAATTAATATTCTTTTCGCTCCTTTCGATTCTTGTTTTTCTCTTAAAGAAATTTTTATTGGAAAATTTTCTTATTTCTTATTATTAATTTTATTTCATTTTATTTTATTATTAATTTTTTAGTACAAAAGAAATCTTTATTTTCTTTTTGAATATAGGAAGTTCCCTTAACTTTCCCACGATTTTCGATTTCATTCTCGAAAAAATCGTTCTTATTTTATATTTTATATATTTTATTATATATTTTATCGTTCCATTATTTTCTTTTCTCAAAAATGAGTAAAAAGATGCTTCATTAATTTATTTAAAAAATTTCTTTCTCTACCTTCATGCCTCCATTATATGAGCTGTTCACTGCACAAATCGATTAACTCCACTTTTTGAAAAATCTTAAATATAAAAAGTTATGATTATACCAAGTGCTTTGACATTTAAATTTAAGATTTTTCAAAAAATGAAGTTAATCAATTTGTGCATTAACGGCTCATATCTAATTTCACAGGCTTTACGTGTACAAAAAGAAATACAAAAAAAAAAGAAATTTCTCTCCAGTCGAAAAATTTACATTTCTCAAAATATTTTCGATCCACGGTCATTCAATTAACCCACCAAAAAAAAAAAAATTCCATACCCGAAGTTCCTATATTTCTCAAGTTTCAGCACGTTTCCTCATCGCTGTACTATTGTATTCCGTCACCGTACCATTACACTGTCGGCAAACAGTCTATTCATAGCAATTAGCATTTCCCATCAGAATAAAAGCCCGAGTTTAACCTTCTTCCTCCTCTTTCTCCCGAGGCTAAAGCTGAACTCCGCTCGCGGTGAATTAATTGCTCGGAAGTATCAATAACCGATCACCTGCGTAAAGTCCAAAGTCGGCCATGTTGAAAACAAACCCGCGGTTGCTAAGAACCCGAAGCCTTGGTCGATTTTTCAAATTTGCCGCGGAAAAAACACGTGTTCGCAGTTTTTATCCGATGCGAGCAGCACGGTAATTTCTTGGCCGTTGCCTCGATAATGAGTCGCTGAGTCACTCATTTAGCGCTAGCCTCGTCCTCGACTCGACTGTTCGATTTTTGTTCAGTACTCAAGAACGCGCCAGAATAATTGTGTAAATTAAACGGATTTTTTCTAGGCTACAGCGGCCTGGGAAACCGTCGATGAAGTGTATCTTACGGAACAAGGATATTTCATCGACTTGGTTTCATTGCTATTCTAATCGCGATAAAATTGTTTCGGGATTGATGCCAAAATTAGTTTCAGAATTTCTTTTACTTCGATTTCGTTTCAGTGGTATTTCCTTTAATCATTTTCTTTAATTCATTTTTACTTTTGAAAGGGGGTATTATTATAATCCGGATTCAAAAAATCGATTTTTTTTTTGTAGTTTATCAAAGTATATGCTTTCGAAAATGTTTGTGTAAAAGGATTTTTTCGAATTCGTAAAATTAACAAAGTTATAGATGTTTAAAGTGCGGATTATAGGTATGGTATAATAGGTAAGGAAAACTTCAAACGCGTTTTTCTCGAAACCGTATTTTTCGTATTGATTGATGGGATATCTCGCGTTTTGGTTAACCGATTGACTCGAAATTTGGAGGAAACCTTCACCGGATGTGTCTTTATCACGTGAACCACGGATTTCGAAATCGGATGCATTTTTCTATTTTTGTTTACCACCCAAAGGACAAAATGGACGAGGAAAATCGATATTTAAGTTTTTAAATGCTGCCATTTTTTTAATTTTCAAAATTTCGCTGGTTTGGTGGCTCATGATGTAGCCGTATTTATACTAATTAAGATGCTTTTTAGTTTTTTCGTTTCGGATAATCAGGTGGTCCGGAATCGTGTCAGCCATTCGAGTCCGTTCTTAAAAATACTAATTTCCCCAATTTTCAATAATTTCGTTTAAAGAAAATTGGAAATATTCTTTAAGTATAAATAAATCCGAGTGCGAAAACTGTATATCAAAACGTATCATGGTTTCCATATAAAAAAATCGCAAAGAAGTCGATTTTTATTGGCCAGATTACAGGAATATCCCTTTAATTTCATTTTAACAATATTTCTCCATTTTTTAATTTACTATCTTGTTATTATGTTCAGTATTTAGTATTTAGTATTTTTTAACTCTGTTTGAATAAATAGCAGTAATTTTCCTCGTTTCCTAACCTCCATAGATAGACGTAGTTACGAGTCCAGATGTCGCTGCTGTGTTAATTACACGTTCAGTTCATTTATTCATTTCCTATTGTGTTCTATCGGAAACCACGTTTTTTAATTAATATAAAATATAATTATATCCTGTCATCTTGAATCATATTACTAATAATATCAATAGATCAACGAAACATAATATAATAACAACAAAATGATTATTAGATGTTAATTTATGGAATGTCACGGTAGATGACTGTCGAGCAATTATCGTAATCTTGTTCGAATAAATAAGCAGTTTGTAAAGGGTTTGCATGTTCCTCTTTATCTAACCAGTGTCTAGACTATTTTCGATTATCATAGAGGATTCGCTTTTCATCAGACATGGGATCGTCTATCTGTAGGAAGCAGAGATGGCTATCTCCACTTGTCTGGACTCCTGTATATTGCTTAGGGCACGTGGAACTCATTTGTCCACTGCCTTTACTCTTCCTATTCGAACTGGGCAACGAATAACGATAGAATAATTCACCTTCGTTGGCAACGATATTTATCTTGCTGTCGTAAATTATCTTCAGTAATATTTCGTAACACCATGTCGACGGTGGCATTTTCCAACGTCCTTGTTATCATCAGAATCATGGAGTTTCATTGGAGCAACCTTGGACTGTATTGGAATAAACTTCTTTAAATGCTAATTTATGTTCTTGGAAAATTTTCCTGGCATTTGGGAAAATTTTGGCATATATGGGAAAATGATAAAAATATCCTAATTAATCACGGCGACTGGATTTCTGGTATTTTTATCGTAAATGGAATTTTGTTATTCTGGGATTTTCGTTGTTTTCGAGTTATGTAATTATTGTGTTATGATCTAATCATATACATTACAGTAGTTACAGTAGTTATTATTATTGCAGTGATTGTGTACTATACTAACACTGATTATATCGAATATATAAATTATTGTATGAACTGTAATAAATTAATAATAATAAATAATGAATTAATTAAATACTAATGATATAAATTATAACAGTATACGTAATATATGATATTCAATATATATATATACTAATGCTAATATTAATACAGGATTTTTTTTATCGCAATTCCTTTGTTACATAATCGACGACAGTCAATGATAATAAAATTTAATTGGCTTGTCAAACTCTGGAGGAAGAGATCATATTCAGTAACCTAACAATTCACCTTGGCGGAATTTAAATTTCATGATTGACCCTGATTAGCTATAGCCATTGCATTAGCCAGGATGTGGAGAGTATATATATATACATTCAAAAATGACTGTTTCCCATTCAGAGAAAGGTCAGTGATCTTAAAATATTCGTGTCATTGTCAAATAGAGAAAGCAAATGGAAAAGAAAAATATAGTATTGGCTACCTAAAACATTTCGGTCGTGTCTATTTATTATACTACTTTTTTGTTACAAAATTGTTTTAATTATTTTGAATGCACTGTTAGTTTGAAACTTTTTGTCCTTTTTTGTTTAAATTGGGATACGTGTATTTTGAACATTTTCTGAAAATATATAATACTTGCACATAACTCCGAGGTAACGCAACGTGATAAGTGACGACTTAGTTAACGCTTAGAACTAATCTCTCACGTAATTTCTCGTGTTTCAGAGCTGAGACACGAAGAACAGATCGCAAGATTTCTAGTTTTTATTCCTTATCACCGGAAATTATTTGCTCTAACGATAGTTATAAAGTGTTAAGGTTTTAGTCCCTTATCAGCCAGCTAAATTGTAAAAATTGAGAATCAATATCAACGGTCAAAGTCATACAATAATATGTTAAATACCGAACTGAAGTATTGTAGATTAATATATTTATACAATTTATACATCATTTCTTTTCCTTTTCTTCGTCTTTCCTGCAGCAGAAATATATCTAAATATAAACTTTTTAATTTCGATGTTAAATAACAAATTTTCTTGTTAAAATTATTAGAAGTATTAAATATTAATATTAGATATCATTGTTAACCTTTTGCACTCAAGAAGCACCCTTCAGTCTCCATTTGATAAAATTTTGAAGATCGATATTAATTAATATGTCAAATTTAAGATAATGTATTGGTGTGAGGGATATTGGAATTAAATAATTCGACGTGTTAATTATTATACGATTTTTTATTTACTGCTCAGAAAAATATCGTCAGCTTTATAGCAAAAAATCTTTGAATCTTCTTTAACCAAAAATTCGTTGACTGCAAAGGGTTAATATTATTGCGAGGCATAATTATTGACAACGAATATTGAATATTAAAAAAGATATAAAATATAATACTATAATATAGTATAATAAAAATATAATGCACAATTTAAACAAAGAAATTTGCTTTGAAAAATATCGTATCTGATAAATTTGCTAAATTAACAAGGATTTCAACAAGGATACTAATATTTTTATTATTCATTTATTCGTTCATTATTCCATTTCAATTTTTTATTTGTTAATTCATTATCCAATTTCAATTCCTTATACGATTTCAAAACGCTATTCATTTATTCGTTATTCTATGTCGATTGCTCATTAGTTTATTAGTTACTCGATTTCAATTGCTTATTCGTTTGTTCCTTATTCGATCTCGTTTCCTTATTCGTTTATTCATTATTCATCCGGTCGTCTATTGGTGATTCAATTTCAATTCCACTCCATTTATTCATTTATTCAAAAAGGAAACTTATTATTCATTCCTTATTTTCGTATCCAAACTATTATTATTGAAATAATAAGAAATGTAATAAAATACGATAAAGAATTTTTAAATATTATAAAATAAAAATAAAAATAAAAATTGTTATGAAAATATAAAGTATATAATAAAAAAAATAATTGTTAATGAAAAATAATAGAAATTATATCTAAGAAAAATTATTGTTTGCTTTCTTTACTTTAAATTTATTTATTAGACATTTTGTCTTTTTTCACGATATTTGTAGCTTTAGAATTTTCTATGTTATTTCATATTATGTTATTTTCGTGGTTTCTTTTTATTCCAATGTACAGAATGAAATATCAGAGTGAAAAGAATGTGTCCATAAAATTCTGCACGTCGATATCCTCTTCAGCTCTCATTAACAGACTTTTCTTCTACGCTATTATGCTTAATCTGCGTTACTCCCACAAGATTTCTGATAAAACAGATAAGATATACGATAAGAAAGGGAAACCATTAACTTAAACCAAAATTTACGTAATATTCACCGAGAAAAAACCTTTATTCACCTCTTGTATTTTTATTTATTAAATAATATTTATCTAGCGTTGTTTCATAAAAAGTGGAGAATTTTTGACATTTTAATTTACCCTTTCGAACAAATACAAATTTTTCATATTTATCAAAAATTTCGATTAACAAATAAAATCGACTGAATTCTTTTCCTTTATTATTTAATATAATTTTTCTGTGTTTCTCATTTTTAATTCTGAATGTTGATATTACTCGATTTCGAATTTTAATTAGACGGGAAAATTTTAATTTTCCATTCCTACAAAATTTTAACTCTCCTTAATTTTTATTTTTACATTATCTTATTTTAAATATTACTTATATCAGAAAATTTCAATTTAATATTCTTTTAAATTTTCAACATTCTTCATTTTTTGACATTTGATTTTACATTTCAATTTCACTGGAAAATTTGAATAAATTCAATTTATTCTTTACTTTTCACGTATATGACAGCCCTCGAATTCAACATGTCGGTGAATTTTTGTACACCACCTATCTCCCCTTTCAAACGAGAAAATGACCAGTCGTAGATAGGCGAGTAGCGAGAAGTAATGTTCGGTCATTTAATCGTTAACTCGTCTTTCCCGGTTAACACGTGGCCTTACACAAAGACGTGTCGCAAAATTGCTGGTCGCTGTATTCCTGCTCCATAATTCATTTCTGACCGTCATGCAACTGACATATACACATCTTTTTCATCATACGCGACACCAAAGTGGGCATCGATTCGACGACGATCGAACCGAAAGAACGTAGATAGAGAATGAGTGCCCGATAAGTTTAAAACTACATCGCTTTATTGTTTCATGAGAAAAGTAGTATTCTACCGGGAGAACTGAAAAAATTCCCACGATGCTAAACACGCTTTTTAGGAAATTCGCAACTGGAGCTGTAACCTTATGAGAAAATTCCGAACATCATGGCCCATTTTGCTATGAATCGAATGGAATTTAATCAAATTTTATCTGAACCTATTTTTATCTCTCGTTATGTAATAAATAATCTACTATTCACTGAATAGTTGAATAAATTAATAATTAAATAAATTAATAAATTAAATATATGAGTTCTTCGTCTAAATATTTCTAGAAAAATTAAGAAATTAATAAAAAGAGAAAATAAAGTAATATGAGATATGAAAGATTATCCTCGAATTTTTCTTCTTCCAGCATAGATATTATTAAATTAAATTAATTATATTATGAAATTGTCAGATTTTAAAAAATTACTTAAATATTTTTTAATTTTGGGAAAGTTGCTCAGACTGGATGAAAAATATAATTTCACAAAAGCAACGATCATTCATTCGATAATTAGGGTAAGAGTGGAGGTCACGAGATGTGTTCTTACTTAGACACATACTGATCTCAAGTATTGCATACTGCCATCTGAAGTGTGCTCGGAGAACCACTCGATCATTTGGGAAATAGTGGTTCGAGTACCTAACCCTAAGCATTCTAAAGAAAGCTGAACGTTCGGTCTTGATCTGACCTGAATGGCCAACTGGATCCCAAAACCTGTTTGCTCCGAGGAATTTGATTTCTTAAGTTTCTTAATTGATAGTGACCATGTAACATTATGTCACCGAGCTAACTAAGACTGGCAATGAAAACTGCTTAAATGAAACGAGCTGAAAATTTTAATTAAAATTCAATCACTATTCTAAACAGAAGCATGGGACCTGATTGCTATGGGAGCCTAATTCCCCAAGTCTCCTAAGTGATCTTGATTATCTAGCTATATGATTATCTAGCATCGAGTACATTGAGTGACGATGAAAACTGCTTAGAAACGAAAAGAATTGAAATTTTGAATTAAAATTGAATTACTGTTCTAAACAGAAGCACGGGATCTTGTTGCTCTGAGAAACCTAATTCCCCAAGTCTCCTAAGTCATCTAACCTAGATTATCTAGCCTTGTGTCATTGAGTAGACTGAGTCTAGTGATGAAAACTGCTTAGAAACGAAAGGAATTGAAATTTTGAATTAAAATTTAATCACTATCCTAAACAGAAGCATGGGGCCTAATTAGCAATCGTTCTGAGAAGCCTAATTCCCCAAGACTCTTAACTGATCATGATTATCTAGCAATATGATTATCTAGCCACGTGATTGTCTAGCATCGAGATCACTAGACTGAGTGATGATGAAAACTACTTAGAAACGAAGGGAATTGAAATTTTGAATCAGAAAATTGAATCACTGAGCTGAACAGGTTTATAGAATCTGATTGCTCTGAGAAATCTAATTCCTGAAGCAATCAGATGGACAGTGACTGTCTAACCTTTTGTCACTGACTTGTGTGGGACTCTTGATTCAGCCTGACAATGAAATCTGCTTAGGTGGAATGACCTGAATAATTGAGCTAAAACTGAATCACTGTGTTGAACAGAATCATAGAACCTGATTGTTCTGAGGAACCTCGATGTTCCTCGAGCCTTCTGATTGAGACTGATTGACTAATTGAGATTGATAGAGACTTCTGACTAAGCCTGATCTCCACTGGCTGATTGACTTGAACTGCATGTCTTAAGATAAATTGAATTTCACTCTTTGTCTCATGCAAATCCTTTATTATCATTGTTCTAGCATTGCAGGACGTCTTATTCGAGTGCTTCGGGCTTCCTGATAGGTCGGTTCCCTTGAAAATAACTGACCAATTAGAGCCTCCACGATAGCTTGCGAAAGTGTCTACCCTTTCTAAAACTCGGGATCAGGTGATTCCACGAATCGTTCGATTGGTTCCTGGGTTTGCTCTGAAAAATTTCCCTTCAGGCCATGTTAATAGACCCCTAACTGTTAGGCAATTAGCCTTTGCGTGCTGGTGCATTGGCGCTCGTCGTGACCCAATGAAAATTCCAGATTTTTGACACGTCTGTTCGTGCTCCGGTGATGAAAGAAGTTGTTTGCTAAAGTCTAGAGACACGTAGCAGTGGCCTTTCTTTCAAATTGTCAGATGCTTACAAATAACATGGCGTGACATAAACCGTGTTAGCGTCGAGCGTTAGAACTGAATAAGAATTGATCTCATTGTGAGGAAGAATTCAGAGAAAGCGACAGCAAAAATTCTCTAAGAAGCAGGAAGGAGAAAGTTGCGAGGAGATAACAAAATTGAAAAATGTGTTGAAAGAAATAAATAATCTGGTAAATCAGAAATCATTCGTTCAACTCTTTTTTAAATTTAGGAGAATTTTATTTACTATATCAGAATTATTTTTATTTCTTCTTTTTTTTGGAGGGGGGAATATTCTAATAAATTAATTTCATTTGCAATTGGAATTGAAATAATTGAACTAACTATTAAAAGGTATTAAGTATTTTATTTCCTTTGAAATACTCATATCAGATTAAATTATTTTAATTTCTTCTGGTTTAATCATAATTAAAAATTAAATCACTATTTTTTGTTGAAATAAATATATTATAAATTTATAATTATACTAATAGGTGCAAATTATTTGGGGACTTAATTTTTTCAATTGGAATTTTTGGATAGTTTTTTTATAGTTATAGGATTTCATAAAATTTATGTAACTTTAGAAACTTTAGTATAATTAATTATTTTAATTCAAATAGTTACTCAATTCTCAAAATGAAAGTTTACATACTTCCAAAGTCGATTAACGATAGAAAACGACTGGATCTGTGAACAAAGGCAAAAGTTCGCATTGGTGTTTTCACTTTTCTTGTTATCTAGCTATCATATAAATGCCCTAATTATTGCTTATGCATCTGTTCATACTTTCTGTTTTAATCGTTTTCGTTGTGTTATTGTTTCAATCATAATATCACAAATTATAAACCAATTAGTATTTTGCATGTATTTGTAATAAAAGCACTAAAATCTGAGTCGATTATGAAACTAATATGGAAATAATTTACTAAAAAAAGAATTATATAAATAACATATTTTTAATCTAAATATGAAAATTAATTTTTTTCTATCATAATATATACCTTTCTTTATAATTCTTATTTCCCCATTAAAATATATATGAATTTTCTGTAATAAAATATAAATTGTACCCAATCCATTAAAAAGAAAATTATATAAATGATGTATTTTTGACCTAAATATGAAAATACATTTTTTTCTATTATAAGATATATCTTTCTTTATATTTCTTATTTTCTTCTTAAAAAATATATGAACTTTCTCTAAATAGATATAAATTACACCTAATCTGCTAAAAAAGAATTATAATATGAATGATGTATTTTTGACCTGGGTGTGAGCTCAATAATTCATTGAGAACTAAGTTTTGTATATATTTAGTTGCGTTTCGATAACAATGGTGACACTCTCGACGCCATCCCCGGTTTTCCTTTTATCGATAAAACTCCTAATTCTGGACTGTGCTATTATTAAAGTGAAGCGATGGGACGTCGGAATTCTCACAAGAGACCTGCTAGTTATGCGCCCCTAGCATTATGCCAATTTAAAGATGGGTGGGATGACCTGTATTCATTTGGTCCTATCAACTGACCTTGCTTTATATCACACGCGTTGACTATCGCAATTTCCTTAATACCAGTTAGAAACGCGCCTTTATCTCACAATGAATCCCAGAGCACTAAGGGAAGCGTATGATGATACTTCTCTATCAGAGCTATGAACGTTCGAATGACACGAATCTTTTGGAACTAGTAGATAATCAAAGAACGTACTTTATGATCATTTGCTGATGAGAAAATTTAAACAATTCTTTAAATTGTTTAAACAGATTAAGAATCTATACTTCCTTCAGCAACTCTAAAAATTGGTAATGTTTGGGAATTTTTTTCACAGGTTAGATTTGGGTTAAAAGTTCCAATATTTTTTTCTTAAATTGATGTATGTCTTAAGGTTATCGTTGAATTTTTTTAATACAAAATATTGCGAAATGTCAGAGATATTTGCCATTTTTGAAACCCTTGTCTTTAAACTGGCCGCCATTTTGAATGAGAAGCGTAGCGTTTGAAATGAACAATATTTTCTTCTTTTTCTTAAACTAGAAAGTATTATATAAAATATAACGTAGAATTTTTTACAAACTTCGTCATTTGTAGAAACAGCTGTATTATGTAAAATAATAAAAAAAATAAAAGTATAATTTTTTTCATAAAAGAAATCACATTTAAATCATTATAACTCAAAATTTATTTAAGATATTAGACGAAGGCTATGTAATATTTTTAAATATTTTATGCACAGTATTCCTTTCAAATTTGAAATTAATCAGACGTATAGTTTCAGAGATTGTGTCGGCCAATTGAAAAGACACGATTTCGAAAAAAATATGATTTTTTTCTACACATGTCAACTACAGAAAAATGGAAGGAGACAAAAATTCAGACGATACACCTTGTCTTTCTAACTCAGTTTAAAATAACTCATTAAATAATTCTTCTCAAAATCTTACCAAAAGATTTGTTACTGAAAGAAACTGGGAGAAAAATATGTATAAAAAAAATAAAATTTTACAAAAGTTCCGAGAAATAATAAAGAGAAGTACATAAATTTAACGTTAAATTAGTATACTAAAATTTACATTAGTTCGAACCCAAAATAAAAGGATTTTAAATTAAAGCGTGAAAGATTTATTCAGACATACTGAGCTACTTTCGAATACTTAAACAAGTCTAAAAATACACTTCAAATTAATATTGTACGTTGTCTATAAGTCGCCCATAATGTAATAGCTCGTGCTTCTTTCGCAATATTGTATGGCCAGTTGCTATACCAATGTTGCAACGCACCACCCTAGTGCCTGTGTCATGACTCAGTGATGATCAATTATACATGCTAACGTTAGATCGGTATCAAGGTGTCCACAGGGAGGCACACGCCTTTGACTCTGAATTTAGGCCATCAAACTCCCAGTTCTTGGTTTATTGACAGCTACTGAATTGCAGTAACTGTGATTGCTACCGTTGTTGGAACTTCCCTTCGGAATAGTGGCTCTTTAATTGATGAGGCAACGGTATCAGTGCGTTCTTAGGTCAGTGACGAAAGTCCATCGTGGAAAAAGAACATTATTTCTACCCGGAAGTTTCGAGCAACGAGCACTTTGAGAAGCAACACCGTGAAGACCTGAAAAATGCTTGCTGAATCGATCTTGGAACGAAATACTTGCCGTAGAAATAAATATCCGTGCTATTTCTAAAATATATTTTCACCTTTTATCGGTTTAATCTTCAATTGCTTAAAAATTTTCGAAATATATGAAACGTACCTTAACGAGTACCTAATAAATTACCTAAATCGGTGTAGAACGATTCTACGTAAAAAGATGAATCGAAAATGTAGAATAATATTTTTTCCTAGGAAGCACCCTTTTCCTGGAAAAATCAATTCGAATTTCCTTGGGGCACGTATGTACCCAAATCTCGACTGTTTGAATAGAACGTAAAGGAAGATGTGAATAGAATGGTGTAAAAATGATAAGAATTCCAGGATTCGTAGATAAAAGCAGGGGAAATCATTTTTACCATAATCGAAGCTAAACAAGTGCACGTGCCCCCAGGAATTTTAATTTTCAATTTTCTCGAAAATAAAGCCTCGTATCAAAAATCTGCGCTCTACACTTTCGGTTCGTTTTTGCATACAGAATTGCTCCATTATCGAATTTGTTTATGATACCCACAAGTGTATTTTAAAAATAACAATGTCGGCTCGTTATACAGTCATTATCAGCACAACTCGAGGAATAAATTATTTGATATAGCCCGTGTCTGCAATTAAAATGATTAAACGTAACAGCTCTTTCACGTTCCAATTATTTTTTATCAGGCACGTATAGCGAGTTCTTGTAGCCTAACTGAGAACCTTTTGCTATAACCAGTGTTCCATTTTGGATAACCATAGCCTACTGCTTTTTGCATCGAGTGAAAGGCTATGTTTTTCTCTACAATAGTATACACAATTGAAAATGTTCACAAAGTGGAGGCTCTTTATTGCTTTTTCTCAATTCGTACCTTAATTCAAACTTTCCCCAACCAAAAACCTAACCTCTACAATATGTCCAATACAAATACGTTAACATCCATTTCTACGCTCTTAAAATTACACTCGTGTGTTTCGAAACACCCTGTATAATACAGAAATCGAGGAACAACTGCTTAACAGTTGGTGCCAACAGAGTGGAATATTTAGACACCGAGGGTTTGTCTAGCAAGGACAATAAGGCAGGGCAGGAATAACGTTTCAGGAATGACGCTTACCAAGTCTATGGGTCTGTTAGAAGAATAGACCCTCATAAATTTCACCATGGCGCCAATTGTGCGGTGTCCCATGAAGGTTAAGGATAGGCCAATTACTCCTCTTCCAGGGAAACGCACAGAGGGTGCATGAGTGGCGAGATTGGGGCCCTGTAGGGGGTACTGCGTTAGGTTTCAGGCCAGGGTAGCACAGATTTCAAGATGGCAGACGAAGCCATCGGTTCTCAAAGCATAGTGGAGTCCAGTAAAACTCAGGACTGTCAGGAAACATAGTAGGGTTTAGTAAAACTTAGGACTCTCAAGATTCTGATGACAGTGAATACTAGCGACATGTGCAGTCTCCATTAGGACCCTATATAGGGTACTGCGTTAGGTTTCAGACTTTTTGTGGCCAGGATAGCATAGATTTCAAAATGGCAGATGAAGCCATCGGTTCTCAAAGCATAGTGGGGTCCAGTAAAACTTAGGACTGTCAGGATTCTGATGTCAGTGAATACTAGCGACATATACAGTCTTGATTGGGGCCCTATAGGAGGTACTACTTTAGATTTTAGACTTTTCGTGGTCAAGGTAGCACAGATTTCAAAATGGCAGACGAAGCCATCGGTTCTCAAAGCATAGTGGGGTCCAGTAAAACTTAGAACTGTCAGGATTCTGATGTCAGTGAATATTAGCGATATGTGCAGTCTTGATTGAGACCCTATAGGGAGTACTGCGTTAGGTTTCAGACTTTTCATGGTCAAAGTAGCACAGATTTCAAAATGCCAGACAAACCATCGGTTCTCAAAGCATAGTGTCTATAGGAGGTACTACTTTAGATTTTAGACTTTTCGTGGTCAAGGTAGCACAGATTTCAAAATGCCAGACAAACCATCGGTTCTCAAAGCATAGTTGTAGCGTCATGTGTAGTCTTAAGAAAGTAGACGTGTTTTCAACGAGTCTCTACATCTCTCTGACGACCTTTTCACAGCTCTGCGATGACTCTCTGAAGTCTGCTCAACGACTCTCGCTCTTTCTAATCGCTCTTCACTCTGCCACGTGCCACTGTGCACCCAAATCTCCACGTGGCGTCATGCCACCTACGGAATACGATCAACCAGTCTTTCCAGTGGAGATAACCGAAACATTCATACGTAAAACGCGTAATGCAGTATATACTGTATGTACACTGAGATTCCAGTTATTGACCAGCGAATGATAGTGTTCAAGGAAGGCTTGTGTCATTTTATGTAACTGGTGTACCGATGCTGATGAAAAATTATTCGCGAATGTCTCGTAGTTATTAATACTTATATCGATAGAGAATAATTTTACACTACATCGGATATAATATAAAGGATGCATTCATCTTTATATCAATCCTCATTCTGTTAGTGTGATCCAGGTTTGACTATATCGGTCAGTATTGTCGCTTAATTTATTGTTGCAATTTATGACATAGTTTGCATTCGTTGCAGTAATGTAATTTTCTGAAAATAAAATTACATATTTTATATATAAAATGGTAACTTGGAAAAATCATCTATAGGGTGTCCGCGTTAAATTATGTCAACATTTTTAAGACATTCCCAGTAGTGCAATTAAAAAATATTTCCGACATTTTTTAAACGTTTTATGGGTTGCGTTATCCCATATTACTAGATTTCGAAGAATGCTTTTAATAATGGTGACATAACTTAATAGGGTCACCCTATATATCTATAACGTAAAAAAGGAGGAAAGAAAAGAATCATAATTATTTTGTAATGACGGTATTTCAGATTTTAATGATTTTTAAATATATTACATTGTGATACTTATGTTAATAATATTTCCTTTTAAAATATCATACTGGTTTATGACAGTTAAAAAGACAAATTCAACAATCTATGATAAGAGTACCTTCCATTTCCATAACCTCGAAATTTTTGGATAATAATTTCTACGAGTTAAAAATACCAATTAAAAAGAAAAGGCAGCAATAAGTGACATAAAAGATCTTTGAAAACAAAATTTAATTTCAAATAAATATATCTTCATCGAATCAGTAGACGATCATTCTCATCGACTCACCCTGTATATACACCCAATTTTTCAATTGAGTCATATAAATTCCTGTTAGGCAAATCCACTCTAGACACAGATTTACTGCATGACGACTAAATCCACTTTCGAAAATGCAGCTTCCTGTCTGGCAGTACGTCGAAATCGTAAATTCGATCCTATCGGCCCTGAGTGGTCATCAGGTACATTTGTCTACAGCTAGCCAGCCTCTACTCGTCGGGCGTGTTATAGTCTTCACGTGCATCCTTGCTATCTCTCTTCACTAGCAACCTATACTCCAGTCGAAACATCAGATCTCTATCGCTCAGTCCTCAGCTACTCATCCCTGGATCAGCGACTTGGTTGAGCTTATCACGGGATCACGGTAGCAATTAGGCTTGCGGGAGATCAATATTAGAGAGGACATTAAGGGACTAGGTCTACGACCAAGTTAAGTTAGTCCAAACATTCAGTTTGCTGGTCCTTCCAGTCGTTATTGACCTCACAGTCTATGGAATATTCGGTGGCTTGGCGAAACCAGGATTACCAACCCCACAACTCGACAGATATACCACAGATACCTATACCAGGTCCAACAAGTAAACAGAGGTTCGTGAGAAACTCGTATTATAGAAGAGGACAGACTGTCTGTTCGGACGTGTCGTCCCTGTGCATCTATATTTACCAGACATGTCCGGTTGGACCGACTATGGACACTTTTCGGTCGCCTATTTTATCACTAACCTAATTTCCTCGCCGTTTGCCTCCAATATCGCGTTAGCCAAGTCAACGATGATTTTCTGGCTGGCTCGTCTCTTTGAAGAAAGTTTCACTGAATTTTCTCTCCACGCTCATCCCCTCCCTTCCTCTTTCTCTTTTCCCTCTTCCGTCTGCCAGTCTCTGTGTTTCGCAACATGGAGAGCATTGCTCTGGGGTCTGGTAATAGAGTTATTATCAGGTTGAAAGCTGTCCCGTACATCGGCCGGGGATTCAATTAGAAACGTAATATCGGCGGGACGGTTTCTTTTCCGCGAAATTGGGAATCCTAGAGTGCCACTTCCTTCCACTGGCAATTGATACAGAGGCTTCCGGTTTACTCGCAGCTCGGCCTTTTTTCCTCCGGATTATGACGTTTCAGGAAGATAAGTTGGAATTTACCGAATTATTGAGTCACTCTGCAGCTCGAAAGGAGTATAAAATATTCTCTAGCATCTATTGATAAATTCAACGTGTTAATTGGGTAGAATAAGTTTGCTCGTCGCGTGGATTTCAATTAACAAATTACATAATTTTTAGTATCAATTAGAATCGTTATTTTCACGAAAGAAGCGAAAAATACATTACACTATTTTTATTATTAGTCAATTTTACATTTTTCTTTATCTCTTTTACAAAAGATGTAGTCATTTCAGTTCGTATTATGGGATTTTGCTTTGTTCATTTTTGAATTTCCCGCGTGACACGTTGAAAATTAAAATGGTTCTTTAACCTTCAGCCTTTTCATCGTTATTATAATTATTTCCATTATTTCTTTATTTTAACGTTGATCCTGCAGATTGTGATACAGATACTACCAAAATACATTCTTTTTATCTCTTTTATAAACGATATAGTCATTTCAGTTCGTATTATGGGCTTTTGTTTTGTTAGTTTTCGAATTTCCCGCGTGTCGCGTTGAGAATTAAAATAGTTCCTTAACCTTTAGTTTTTATTATCCTTATAATAATTATTTCTATTATTTCTTTATTTTAACTTTAATCGTGATACAGATATTATCAAAATAATTTTAATCATAACTAAATGTGCAATATTTTTCTTCTCTTTCGTTTACACTCTCGAGAGCCTCTTCGATAAGTTAAAACTCCGAAATATGTAATATTTCGAATTATTATCATCTAGAAAATTCGCTTAAGAATCCCTCGTTCATACTCAAAATGCTTTTCAAAAAGTATTAAAAAATCTCGGATTATCCAGACCTCTTCAAACATCGAAAAACATCGTTGGTCCGATGGCGGGATTTAAACGGAACGCGCGGGAAATTCGAATGGCTTGGAATTACAAAACGAGGAAGATATTACTCAGCAGCCAGTTATAGTTCTCGTTCTAATTTCTCTAATGAATTCTCCTCTCGACGTATCGATTTTGATCGCGATTTCAAACGCCCACGACATCCGGCCGTCCATCCGGCTGTTTCCGGAAGTAGGCGTAGGGGACCAAAATTGATACGGTGGAACATCGAATCGAGAAGTTCTTCTCGGTTACCTCGCTGTCGTTTATAGTTCCAGGGAAAACGTCGTTTTGCACGCCAGGAAACAATGTTATCGCTTCTCGTCTGATAGCAACCGTGACTCGATACGCGTGTCTCCCGATGCAGGATGGACAAGTATCGAGTATGAGTGAGTGAGAGAAAGAGAAAGAGAAAGAGAGAGAGAGAGAGAGAGAGAGAGAGAGAGAGAGAATTTTATTCAATGGAGGAGTAGGGGAAGAATTCATCGACGCTGAAAGCTTGGAACACTCGCGGGGAGTTTGATCGTGGGAGTTAATGCGGTTATGTGTGCACCTACATAGGAAACCATTAGGGGTGGTGTGCGAAATTTCAACGGAAACGGGACACCAGGGCCTTTGAGCTCGGAAAAGAGACCTTTCATTGGCGAGTTTCGAAGTTTAGGATGCTTGTTTGTAAATGAAGTCAATTTTCAAGTATAAATGATTTGACCTGCCATACCTTGTGAGTTTGCTGTTTAACAATTATATATTCATTAAAAATTATTAAATTATTATTATTATTATTAAATTAATTATTATCTCACGGCTAGTATCTGCCATACTACCGCCTATCTAATATTCAATTAGGTTCCAATGTTCTTTATATTAAATTCTTTATATTAATTTGTCATATTAATATATTAGTTATACGATTATTATATATAATCAATTGCGTTATACGTTGATTATGTGAGTTTGCTGTTCAACAATTATATATTTATTACAAATTATAATATACACGCGTCACGAAAAGATTACAACGATTAGGTATGCGCGGTGAAATTTCTCTTAATACTATTATTATCTCGTCACTGTTCGCTTTCACGCTTTTCACAACAAACTGACTCTCCTCGCGACATATTGGCTCTGACCTATAACAATTGCACAATACCACGCATTCTAGATCTTCCGCTCGCACTTCCAAAAACATACGTATCTACATTCGTGCCATTACCCGACCTCGCACACTCGCATTCACGCTAATAAAACCAAATCCTCAGATTAAATCGATACAATGAAAATGAAGAAGCACACGCAACTGCGGCGCTATTTAAATAAAGATCAGTGTTAAAAATAAAATATCGGAAACGAGACGTTTTGACCTAGAATAATTCTAGTGTTAACGATACCCTAGAAGCTTAATAAATAAAAGCAAATCCACATACCTAAGTATAAATGATCTGCCCTGCCATACCTAGCTATTATCGACGAATACGCGTGGCTATGAATAATATCGAGCAGCTCGATGTGCAAGCTGGATCGTTCATCTGTAACTCGATTCACTCGTTTGTTTCTACAATTCCATTATTTATCGCTACGGTTTGTTTGTTTACGCTGCCAGTTTTTGAACGTCCGCAGTTCTATTTTAATTTTTCTTTTTGTTTTCGATTTGTTCGTATTGTTGATTGGTTTATTTACATTTTTTTATTAATTTGTTCATTTCTCCAATTGTTCAATTTGCCCGCGGTTTCGATTAATTTGTTTACGCTGCTCGATTGTGTACATTCTTAATTAGTTTATCCGTGTGGTACATTGGTTTGTTTACGTTTCCGATTAATTTATTTGTTTCTTTCATTTGTTTGCATTTTCGATTAATTTGTTTACCTGCCCCGATTTGTTTGTTTACAACTGTCAGTCTGTTCATTTGCATTTTCAATTGATTTGTTAGGTAGTAGACAAATGATTCGTTTTGATCAATTTTCTCAATTTGCTTTTGTTATTTTTTTCAATTTGTTTAGCCTCGCTTCTCGTTTAATTGTTTACACTGTCAACTGAATTGTTTATATTTTTAAATAATTTTGGTATCTTCGTTGCCAGTTTGCTGGTCTCTAAAATTTCTTTTAATTTTTCACTAACGTAATTAATGTCATCAAAATATTTGAAAGAAACAATCTTCTACTATTCTATCTATGACTGTTAGAAAATTGCTGCGTGTCACAATTAAAAAAATTCTAATTTATTATATTAATATTATATTATTTATATTTTATTATATTATATTAA
>NW_016916391.1:112377-129097 GCF_001483705.2 Eufriesea mexicana | reverse complement strand
AGAGAGAGAGAGAGAGAGAGAGAGAGAGAGAGAGAATTTTATTCAATGGAGGAGTAGGGGAAGAATTCATCGACGCTGAAAGCTTGGAACACTCGCGGGGAGTTTGATCGTGGGAGTTAATGCGGTTATGTGTGCACCTACATAGGAAACCATTAGGGGTGGTGTGCGAAATTTCAACGGAAACGGGACACCAGGGCCTTTGAGCTCGGAAAAGAGACCTTTCATTGGCGAGTTTCGAAGTTTAGGATGCTTGTTTGTAAATGAAGTCAATTTTCAAGTATAAATGATTTGACCTGCCATACCTTGTGAGTTTGCTGTTTAACAATTATATATTCATTAAAAATTATTAAATTATTATTATTATTATTAAATTAATTATTATCTCACGGCTAGTATCTGCCATACTACCGCCTATCTAATATTCAATTAGGTTCCAATGTTCTTTATATTAAATTCTTTATATTAATTTGTCATATTAATATATTAGTTATACGATTATTATATATAATCAATTGCGTTATACGTTGATTATGTGAGTTTGCTGTTCAACAATTATATATTTATTACAAATTATAATATACACGCGTCACGAAAAGATTACAACGATTAGGTATGCGCGGTGAAATTTCTCTTAATACTATTATTATCTCGTCACTGTTCGCTTTCACGCTTTTCACAACAAACTGACTCTCCTCGCGACATATTGGCTCTGACCTATAACAATTGCACAATACCACGCATTCTAGATCTTCCGCTCGCACTTCCAAAAACATACGTATCTACATTCGTGCCATTACCCGACCTCGCACACTCGCATTCACGCTAATAAAACCAAATCCTCAGATTAAATCGATACAATGAAAATGAAGAAGCACACGCAACTGCGGCGCTATTTAAATAAAGATCAGTGTTAAAAATAAAATATCGGAAACGAGACGTTTTGACCTAGAATAATTCTAGTGTTAACGATACCCTAGAAGCTTAATAAATAAAAGCAAATCCACATACCTAAGTATAAATGATCTGCCCTGCCATACCTAGCTATTATCGACGAATACGCGTGGCTATGAATAATATCGAGCAGCTCGATGTGCAAGCTGGATCGTTCATCTGTAACTCGATTCACTCGTTTGTTTCTACAATTCCATTATTTATCGCTACGGTTTGTTTGTTTACGCTGCCAGTTTTTGAACGTCCGCAGTTCTATTTTAATTTTTCTTTTTGTTTTCGATTTGTTCGTATTGTTGATTGGTTTATTTACATTTTTTTATTAATTTGTTCATTTCTCCAATTGTTCAATTTGCCCGCGGTTTCGATTAATTTGTTTACGCTGCTCGATTGTGTACATTCTTAATTAGTTTATCCGTGTGGTACATTGGTTTGTTTACGTTTCCGATTAATTTATTTGTTTCTTTCATTTGTTTGCATTTTCGATTAATTTGTTTACCTGCCCCGATTTGTTTGTTTACAACTGTCAGTCTGTTCATTTGCATTTTCAATTGATTTGTTAGGTAGTAGACAAATGATTCGTTTTGATCAATTTTCTCAATTTGCTTTTGTTATTTTTTTCAATTTGTTTAGCCTCGCTTCTCGTTTAATTGTTTACACTGTCAACTGAATTGTTTATATTTTTAAATAATTTTGGTATCTTCGTTGCCAGTTTGCTGGTCTCTAAAATTTCTTTTAATTTTTCACTAACGTAATTAATGTCATCAAAATATTTGAAAGAAACAATCTTCTACTATTCTATCTATGACTGTTAGAAAATTGCTGCGTGTCACAATTAAAAAAATTCTAATTTATTATATTAATATTATATTATTTATATTTTATTATATTATATTAATATAATAGGATCGAAAGGAACATTAAATTTTACATCTTCCAAAAAATTATGCAATTTGACCAAAGCTTAATGAGAAGAAGGAATACTCAGAACATTCAGAATTTCAAGCAGCAACATCGCAAAAATGAAAATATGACGTATGTGCCAATAATTATAACACAGTGACTTAAGTCAAAAGTCTGAGAAAAATAATTATATCACCTACTTCCTACTACATTCATTCATATAGCAATAAAATAAAACAATTTCTTCGCAAAATAAGAGAAAAATCGAATCATTGGACCAGATTTGTGACTTCGTCGTGTCATGATATATTTCATCAAACTTTCAATATTCTAAATCACCAAACTTTTAATATTTCGAAGATACATGCAGTGTACAATTTGGACCATTTCCATATATGGGGACACCTATGACATTTTTCCTTGCAGCCACGCTACACTGGCGCTGTATTCCCTTTTCAACGATTCAAAACTCGGGCCATCCCTCTCCCCCCTGACGATCCTTGCATCCTTATCAACAGAAACGCGCGTCAGTACAGTTCTTGTACTTACAGCGGCGCATCCTCTGCGGAAGTGCATATTAATGCTGTGCATCACGTTGCCCGTGCACGACAAGTGAAATTGTTTTTAAACAACGCACGTGACTTTATCGCCGGAACGAATCGTAATGGGGTAACCCGAAACGATTTACTGTTCGTGGAACATTCGCAGACATGTCTTCGACGTCATCGCGAATTTCCAACAAACGACGAAAATTCCCGGGGAACGTCGAAATCTCGGTTTGGTTATATTCTAAAATTCTAGTAAAATTCTAGTAAATTTCTAGTAAATTCTTAGTAGCTTCCTAGTAAAATTCTAGTAAAATTTTAGTCCCATTCCGTCGCACGCTCGGAATGGATGAAACGTAAGAGCTCGGTGTCTTTGTGTCCACTTAGAGGCTCATTGTACTTTTCTGCAACGTAGACACGGATAAAGAGGCCGTTAAAGGCTATTTTGCTGTGCCGTGACGACGAATGGTTTCAATGTTACCCTCGGCAGGAGTACGTAACATCTCGTGCGTTTGCACGGTAATTGAGTCCCGATGAATCACTCGTATTAACAGTTGCATCGATTTTCTTGCCCCTACCTGGCGGGCATAGTGACTTTGCAATACGACAAGTTCGTCGACCGTTCTTCTCGTGTCTTCTTTTCGCGTCGAGCGATTAACTATACAGGCTGGCGTAATCGCCGACTAGAGAAGCAGTGTCCCATTCCTGGTACTTTCGAAAGTTAATGAAGTTCTTGTACAGCATTAGGTCGCTGAAAGAATAAAAATAGAGAAGGAAGACGAGGAGAAATATGCTACGTAAATCGAATATAACTGAAAGCTAACCTAAATCTAATTAGAACCTAGCCACGTCGTGAACCTTACGTCGTGAAGTGAAAGAACCTGATACTAACCTGACCAATACTTAGGTGGTCGAAAGTTAGGTTAGGTCTAATTGGTACATAGCACGATCTTAGCTAGAATCCAGTTGAATTCTAATTTCAGCGTGGATCAGATAAATAACCTATCCAAAGCTAACCTAAAATTGAATGGGACTTGGTTATATCATAAACGAAGAAGCTCGACCTAACCTAATCATAGGTAAGCGAAACTTAGATTAGATTTAATTAGAATATGGCGCAATCTTAACCAGAACCCAATTAGACTCTGATCCTGGTATAAACGAATAACTTATCCAAACATAACCTAAGACTAAAGAGAACCTAGCCTTACCATGAACAAAGGAGCCGAACTTAACCTAATTATAGGTGGCGCGTAGGTTAGATCTAATCCGAACATGGTACGAACTTAACTAGTACTGGGCTAGATTCTGATCTCGCCATAGATGAAATAAGTGCATTATCTGAGCCCAATCTAAGTCCAATCAGAATCTAATTCTCTAACCTAAACCTAACCAGAACTTGAACATAATCTCTGTCATAATCTAAGTATAATCGAAGCTTTATTGAGTTCTATCCTATTCTTAGTCCTTTTCTAGCTCAAATATGAAGTAACTAACCTCAAAAAGGTCTCTCGGGTAATTATCCATTACCAGAGTAATAAAATTCCGAATACTTGGAGGAACGAATCATTTTCTACCTAGTCGACGAGTTTGGAAACTTGTTCTGGAAAAAGAATGATGAAACTGGGACTGTCGCATTAATGATTCATTATCTCTAACGAAGTGCATACCAAGCAGGAAAATTGATCTCGGAAGCATTCTCAAGCGTCTGAATGTTTTTATTCGAAGCAATTTGAAGAATGTTTTAAATAGTTAAATGATATGTATTAAATAATGAAGTAGTTCATAATTAGACCACATTGACGATTACTTTCGAGTTTTGCCTTCGAGTTGCAACTTTTGCCGAGGCTTCGATCAATCCAACCTTCAGTTTCTCATCGTCTCTATCGGATAATCAAGACTCCAACGTGTTATTACGTACACATTATTCCGATTGATGTTATACCTTGCGATCGAGTTAACGTAGAATTTACCACAATAAACTATAACGTCAGTCATAGAGGCTTTTGCTTCCTTACCTTTTATTTTTCGACCGATTTGCATTAACGGTACAGGTATATTGACTGTAAATAATCTATCTAGAGTGTTACGTATATCTGTCGGATATCTGGCGAGGTAATAAAATCGTTACATATTACAAAAACCGTACGTGCTGCTTACAACTTGAAACATTCTTTAAACTCCACGGAAACGCGCGCGGTGTGGCGGGTTGCTTGACGCCAGGAGCCCAACTTTCGCAACTTCGAATAACCGTTACTGAAAAAGGAGAAAAGATTGGACATATATATATTGGACAAGAAATGTTCCTCTCAGCCCCTAGATTTATATTATTATAGAATATTACGAAATTAATAACATTTATAAAATTTCTCTAAGTATTCATTAAATTAGCATAAAATTTCAGAAAAAATTGTACGGGTAAAGACCAGTGTTTTTATTCACATCATTATCTTAAGATTGCTTTTAAGGTAGTAATAGTATCAATCGTGGGCTAGATTCCCACCAGTAAATATAGTAAGGGTGGACACATCTTTCTCAAGAGAAAATAACGTGCTTCTCAAGGTGCAAAAAATCCGAACATGCAAATTGATTTCCTCTGCAACGTTGCCTATTCAATCCACAGCATAATAATGATCGAAAGCAATATCATAATGTTACCTAATTTTCCCCACTTGCCCGTAATTCATCCTCGGAAATCCAAAAAACGCAAGTATCATGATAGATGTCGATAGGAAACAATTTACTGTGACCACATTTAACGGAATACTTTTATGCCGTAAAAGGAAGGTAATGATTCAATCGCTAAGGGTGAGAACATCCTCTTCGAGCAAAAACAACGCATACTAGACGGTGCAAAAAATTGGAATGTAATGCATCAAGGTTCCTTGCAGCCCGGAAAAGTAGCATGTATGGCTGGTTGCTCGATGACAGGAGCTCAACTCCCGTAACTTTTGTTCTTCTAATAGCTTTCATCGTAATCCCTACCTGAACCATTTTTTCGTACACCCTGTATATAGATAAGGAGACAACGAATCGATCTTTTCGAGAATAGGAAGACTCTCGCGAATAAAAATGTGCACTTCGTCGCGCGAAAAATTAGAATGCAATATCCCCTGCCTAATGGGTTTCCTAGAGCCGTGCGGAAATAGACCGTGCACGGCGGATTGCTCTACAGCAGGAGCTCAACTCTCGTGTCTTTGACTCTCCATTACTAAGAAACGGAACGAAATCGAACATACGTTGTCGAACAAAAAACGATCCTTTCGTTAGCCTCTACAGCCATGTAATTTCGCAATGCCCTATGAAGTATGTCAATCCACGTTCAATCCGTTCTCTGGTAATAAGCATCGGAAGCGATATCGCGTCGCGTGGCTCCTAGCATAATGTTGCCTAACTTCTCTCGCTGACGTGCAATTCAACTTCAGAAACTCCGTGCTGTCTGGGATATCGTATTAAGTCGCGATACAAAGTGCCGTGCCAATTTCCCCCGGTCGTTCGTCGTTGCTGCTAATAACTGTGCGCAAGAATTATTCGACGACTGAAACAGGGCTTTGTATAGTCCCCAGGGAATGATATAGGGGAAGGCCTCAAAGAGCAGCCTGAGATAATGTCAGTCCAAGTGCAAAGGGGACCAGACGACGGACAGATGCATTAGTGTTAGTGTTTCAGACCGTCTAGTCGTGAGCTGTGGCTTGTTCTACTATTAGGGGAACCTACAGTCATCAAACTGTAATTTCTACAAAGAAGAGAAACGAAAGAAATTATAATTCTGAAATTCGTAACAATAGTTGGGATTTTCTCATAAGTGACATGGTTATCATTGACATAAAATTATATTTTTTTATAAATTATTGAACATTGTTATTAGCGAAGAATTAACATTTTTGTTCTAAAATAATATAACTTTCTATGTATTCTAATTTTTATTTCTATTTTTTATTTCTTTTTTTTTATTTTATATCTTTTTGTCAACAACAGAAGCCTAGGATAATTATGGGCTTGCTGTTTTTCAAATATTTTCCAGTTTAGAAAGAAACTATTAGGTAGGGAATAATAGAAATTTTATTTAAAATTTTAATGGCAAATTTTGTTGTACGAGTGTAACGACGAAAAAATTAATCAGAAATTTTATTACTAATTGTTGAGTCCTGTTAGAAGGGAGATTATTCATTGAGGGGATGATTGTATTTCCGACTAAGATGAATAAAACAGTTCTGACAGACATAACGTTGAAAGAACCGAATTTCCAATTCAGTAGAACTCTCTTTTGTGTCTTTGTTTGAAGAGAGATAGTCAGTGACAAAGGCTGGCCTGTTGGATGGCTGAATCTTTGATAAGGAACTGGATACAATCATTATGATATTGATGGCTACTTCCTAGTCGAGCCTTATACCCTCAGCACATTGGTTGAGAAACATTGAAATCTAATCTAACTTGAATTCAAACACGAATTAAATTTAATGTGACAAATTGCTTATTTGCAAAGTCACTAGTAATTGCTTATTAGACCATTCTATATTTGTTTTATAGTATTAAGAAACTTGACCTAGAAGTAACATAGTTCTAACCCAAACCTAAACTAAGTCTAACAACGTATCAAATTGCCATAATGTCGATAGTTGCTTGCTAGTTTTTGTTCTTAGACTGTTCATTCAGAAACCTAACCCAAACATAATTCGAACCTAACCTAACCTAACAATAGCCTAGCCTGTGTCAGATCCACTTTGGTTGCCTAATTATCATAACCTATAACACATTCAATTGAAGTAACCATAGAGGTTAGGTTAGGATAGCATAGGTTAGGTTCTAGTCCAAACCTAAACTAAGTTTAACAAGATATCAGATTGCCATAATGTCGATGGTTGCTTGCTAGTCTTTCTTCTTAGACTGTTTATTCGGAAAGCTAACCTAAACGCAAATCAAACATAACCTGACCTAACAATAGCCTAGCCCGAGTCAGATCCTCTTTGTTACTTAATTACCATCACCCATAACTTACATCCAATTAGAGTACGCGTAGGAGTTAGGTTAGATTAGGTTAGGTTCTAGGCTACACCTAAACTAAGTCTAACAACATATCAAATTGCCATAACGTCGATGGTTGCTTGCTAGTCTTTGTTCTTAGACTGTTCATTCAGAAACCTAACCTAAACATAATTCGAACCTAACCTGACCTAACAATAGCCTAGCCCGAGTCATATCCTCTTTGGTTGCTTAATTATCATCGCTCATAGGTCTCATGACAGAGGACACTTCTAGTCCATCCTATCTGAATCTCAAATTGAATAAAAGACGAATTTGCTACTATTCTAAAACACGAAGAAAAATTAATGTTTCCTGAGAATGAAACAGTGTTGCTAACTGTACTCTGTACAGGTGAAAGTCACAACTTTCATCTACTTTTTAATGGGTTATTGCTTCTGTTACTGTGGTGTTAAACGACCTAACTAAAATTAACTAAACTTCATCGATTTTTAATTCCGTGACCAAAGGAGTTTCTGATTAAGAAACTACCCAACTATAACAGGTTTAATGATTCCTACCTGGCTCCCTCGATTTCACTAGTTATTGCACAAACGCGAATCGTGACCTCTTGAAGTTCTCTAGAAGCTGCTGAAAGAATTATTCTTAGCGACTTGCTAGTAAGTCAGTTACCTAATTCGATCCATCGGTGATAATGACATGTTGTGACTGGTTCGATCTTCTTACCTCTCTCACTATGCATGAACCACTGTGAATAAGCATGGCAATGGCTTCATTGTTGGATAGTTGAGCATGTATAGTTGAGCACAGGATACAGCGTACAATAGATTCCAATGAAAGGAACCTGGCAAATATTTCTAAAAATTAATAACATTTCCGTTTATAATTATTTAATTACTGACAGTACATATTATGGCTACTTGCAAAGTGATGCAGTATCAATTGGCAACATATTTTGCTCTCTCTCTTTCTCTCTTTATCTTTCTCTTTCTCTCTTTTTTTCTCTCTTTTTTCTCTCTCTTTCTCCCCCATTCCTCCCTCTCCCTCTATTCCAGTTATAGGAGCAAAATAGTAGTAAGGAAATGTGTAGTGAGAAATTTAGTAAAGGAAAAAGAATGTCCTACGCCTATGTTTTTAATATTTTCAAAATTCTCGGATTTTTCAGTTAAATGTAATTCACGTCTGATTCATCTGCATTATTGCCCTTATAGTATGATAATATTCCATAAGAAATAATTTAATCAACCTAAAACTAGCCCAAACTCTCCTTTTCAATCGCTCATAAAAATGACCAAAATTATTAAATATAAATAAAATATAAGCTAAAATTAGGCAAATATTTGTATAAATAAAAATTATATTGTTAATATATATAACTATATTACAGAGAATAATAATTCTAATTGAATCTCAACTATTTTTAGTTCATTTATCATACAAAATTCTGATATAGTCTCATTTCATCTGAATACTAACCTAAACTTAATGAAAACTCGACCAAACACCACAATGCTATCTCAATAACATTTCAAAACCGCAGGAAAACAAGCGTAATCTAAATACAACCCAACAACCCAGATAAAACAAACTCTTTGGAATTACATATAATTAAAAAATTGTTATCAATTCCGTTGGAATAAACCATAGCCGCGCAACGATGACGTCAAACGTGCTAGACGTGCAGGCCCGTAGCAATTTTTGGGTTCCCTTCCTATTGGGGGATGGACCTTCGTTTATTATGCTGGTGTCACCACCCAAGATTAGGCGGTAACTCAAAACACCCAAAACCTCAGACCAAGCAGAAAAACAGCCAGTCACACAACACTCCGCAACTAAACTTCGCTCAGTCTGAATATTTGTAAGAACATATTATTGTAATCCTATGAATTATAAAATAAAAAAAAGCTTTGAGCCGACAGCTCAGCAACTCAAGTTTCTTTATTATTTTCTTCGTTGCGCTACGTGACACTGGCGTCGACAAGTCGTGTGCCTAGTTTGGGTTTAAAGAGCATTCTGTTTTCTGGAAACGTACAGTTCGAAACTCCTATGCGGTACAGTTCACATAAATCGTTAGAACCCTTACGGACATCTATACTCTTTGTTTGTATTTCCATAGGCATACATTTCACTAATAATAATCTTTACATATTGTTCGCTGTAACGTCATTATTCCCCCCAATTAGTTCCTTGCGAATTACGATAATCTCTGTAATTTTAATCTAAAAATTACAACAAATTCGAATTTATAAACGACAGAATGAATGAAAGTACTATAAATTATTCTAATAAAAATGAGTGAAAACGCCCTCTACAATAATTTTCTTTGCCTTGCAGTGTGCAACCAGAGAGAGGAGGTCGAAGCTCCCCAGAATCATGCTCAGATCCTGATCGCGGAGCATCACGGGCCCCATAGGGGTGGGGAGGTGGTGGAAGAGAACACCGAAGACAGCCAGCAGCGCTTGGTTACGATTTCCATAGGACGGTGGCTGGATCGTGGTCCTGGAGGAGGCTGGAGAATGAGCATGTTGAGTATTCTGCGTAGAAATTGGGCACTTCGGGTGTCGGTGGTGCTCAACATCTGCGTGTTGCTCTACGTATGCGCCCACTTCGGCTCCTCCGGGCCCTGGATCGAGGAACCGCCGACCAACTGGGCGGCGCCACTGCAGTCCGAGGCCTTCGGAGCCGTGGACCTCGTGAATGGTACTCAAAAGGGCGCCACGTCGTCAGCTGTGCCTGCCACCAAGGATGCAGGTAACAAGGGTGTCCGTGGTAATACGACCAACCTGGCCAGGGAAAGACTACTCACCACGAGGCCAACGCCGAATGAGGCCAAGGCCGAACCTGCTGACAGGCCAGAGAACAAGCTCAATCAGACGGTGAGTTGGGTTTAGCGAAACTCTTGGTTATTTGATTTCTCTGGAGGAATGTCAGAAGTAGTCGTTTTAACGCTAAACCTGTTATAATAGTGTCCGTTTTAGTGTCTCAAGTTTTGTCAGCTTAATTGAAGTTGCGTCCAATTTTGTGTCCAAAATTGTGCCTACCTTAGCGTCCGAAGTTATGCCTGCTCTAGCATCCGAAGTTTTGCATACTTAATGTCTAAAGTTGCGCCCAGTTTAGTGTCCAAAGTTGCGTCCAGCTTAGCGTTCAAGGTTGTGCCCACTTAGAGTCCGAAATTATGCCCACTTAGCGTCCGAAGTTATGCCCACTTTAGCGGCCGAAGTTATGCCCACTTTAGCGTCTGAAGTTATGCCCACTTTAACGTCCGAAGTTGCGCCCAGTTTAGCATCCAAATTTGTGCCCACTTTAGCGTCAATTACAATCCCCACCAATTTTTGAAAGTGAACTTCAAAAGTACTGATTGAGATCTTTGATTTTTTCGGATATTCATCTCTTCTCCTTTGACAAAATTCAAATTTTGTCACGTTCCCACATAAGTGTTCGGATTAAGTCCCAACTGTGGGCACTACTGTATGTGACTAGTCGTGTGATTAATCGTGATAGATGGCGCAAGTTTGATATGAATCTTGGGAGCAATGGAATAAGGAAAGATATACAGGGTGACCCATTTGAAGTTTCAAACGTAATTATTTTTGATTTATAACTCGTTTCGAAATAAATGTTCCAAATAAAACTTAATATATTATGGTGGTCATTAATCTTCCCTAGGTAGTTGTGTTTATGAAATCAGGAGATGACCTCGGTTTTCTTGTTTTGAGTGAAACTGAACTAGTTTTCATTTTTGTACGTGTATAGTAGATTTTATATAGTGCACTTCTTTTCGAAAGTCGTACAAGATTATTTAATATTAATTAAAATTAAACTTATTAATTTTATATACGTGACTCACTTTAATTTTGAGTATAAAATTTCGAGTATAGATTTTGCTGTGCTTTAATTGACCTAGCGATGGTTTTGGTAAAGTTTACAAAAATCAGCTTAGAATTTTTACGTTAGTTTATTCAGTTTAATCCTTTCACGAGTACGATCGTACAAGTATGATCAAAAAATTTGTGAAAACAGTATTGTGCAAACAGTATAATACACGTAAGAAAAAAATTCCAAGATTACATCAGTCAAATTAGAAAATAATCCAACGAGAAATACGATATTTACGATAAACATCTATTGTAGATATTAGTCATGGTGGCGCTAGTGAGTTAATTGGAAAATCGTCTTAAGATTACCAAAGCTATATTTTTAATTGCTACAGCTCCTATTAAATTATTTTCAAAACGCAATCTAAATATAATTTTTCCGCAAGCTGTCTCGAATTGGCGCTTCCTGATAAAACTTCAGCTTCTAACAAATGCATAAGAATTTTTATCGACATCTTCGAGTCATGCATCATCGAAGAATTAATACCAGAGTAATTGGAAGTTCGATTGATTAGAAATTAAGATAATTGATCTACTGTTAGTCGACATTCTATTGTATGCTGATTTGGCTGTACGATTGAGTGACCTGATGTTAGCTCGGGTGTCCCACTTAGGCACCACAAACGAGTCTTTTTTTATTTTAGATAGTATAATCAGCAATTATCATCATAGTAGCCATTAGTCATAGAATATTTCAGTGGACAAAATTTACATAGAAATCCGTGTCGACTCTCTAACAGTCAGTGGTCCTTGAATATTCTTCCGTAGCTTGTAATTTCAACATCTTTCACATCCTTTCCAAAACCATTCTGCCTAAATTATACAGGGTATTCTAGATTTTTTCTGACAAACTACAAGAACTTATAATCTAAACCAAATAAGTGAGTCTTAAATAATCTAAACCAAAGAGGGGAAAAATATTATATATCTATAAAATCTTGATTTTATATAAACAATTTTAATTATAAAATCATAAACAAATATTCTGTATATGGAGTAGTAACAATTTTTCTTTAAGATTCTAGATTAACCCTCTATAATGACACGTAACTTAAAGGTTACTAAACATACTCTTACATCCATATAAAAATTATGAAATATATATTATATATAAATTATAAAATAAAGATATATATTATCAATATATATATTATATTATCAAATACTAAAAATGGTGTCTACAAAGCGTTAACACTAGAGCTAGCGATCAGTAATCTGTACCTAAATATAATGTACATTAATTAATTATATATATCCTTACTAGGTCGTTCTTGATTAACGACGATTAGTGACGGACGGCTCTTTGAGATTGTATATAGCTTTGAATACTAAGTGGACTGTAAGATTTTTCTTGATACTGTGCTACAGTGCTACCAGGTCTAGCATTTATACGGACCCTTGGTAGGGCAATGTATTTTGCTATTGGATGGTATGAATAATGGAGTTTCCGAATTTGAGGTGCCAAGATAAGAGTAATAAACAGTTACAAACAGGAAATCTGCCGACCGCAAAGGGTTGAATGCCACATCGGTCCCTAGGAACCGTCACTAGACTTTCTGTTCAGGCCTCGGCGGTCAGTAGGGCCCGGAAGGGCCCGCACGACAGCTAACTGTGGCGTGAACGGAACGACACGTAAAATCGGCGTTTTAATATATTAATTGTGAAGGTCCCCCCCACGGGGGTTATTGGAAGTCTTGTAGTTCCTACGGTGCTTCCGGTTGGTATCCTGATGGCCGTCTTGCTATGATAGGTAGCAGGTAGAAGGACGCGAGGAAGGGATGCGTTTGATCCTGGGCCTGCTAGTGGACTTGTAAGTAAGGCTTTCTAGCAGGCCCTGCCTTAGACAGGGGATACTTAGATAGCATAGAAATTTCGTATTTATGGAATATTTATTCACCAAGGACTTGCGGGAAACCTCGAACCTCCGTTCTTCCATCTAACAGTAAGGGTGTTGGTCGCTACACTAATGAGAATAATAATACTGTCGAAACGGTATTTCAAGGATTAATAGCGTCTCTAGAGACTTGGAACAACCTCTTCATCTTTGAAATTTTAAACTCCATGATAATAAATTTAGGAAATTGGATTTACAATAACCGGCTCGGATTATCCTGTGGCTGTAGTATACTATAGTATACAATGATTTCAAGATGGTGGATTTTGTGCATTCTTTCGTATACAATTTTAGTGTCTTATAGCCTAATATTAGCACTCAACTAATCAGTCTATTGAATAGTCACTATCGCACGGCTAGTATCTGCCATACTACCATCTATCTAATATTCAATTAGGTTCCAATGTTCTTTAAATTAAATTCTTTATATTAATTTGTCATATTAATATATTAGTTATACGATTATTACATATAATCAATTGCGTTATACGTTGATTATGTGAGTTTGCTGTTCAACAATTATATATTTATTACAAATTATAATATACACGCGTCACGAGAAGATTACAACGATTAGGTATGCGCGGTGAAATTTCTCTTAATACTATTATTATCTCGTCACTGTTCACTTTCACGCTTTTCACAACAAACTGACTCTCCTCGCGACATATTGGCTCTGCCCTATAACAAATGCACAATACCACGCATTCTAGATCTTCCACTCGCACTTCCAAAAACATACGTATCTACATTCATGCCATCACCCGACCTCGCACACTCGCATTCACGCTAATAAAACCAAATCCACAGATTAAATCGGTACAATGAAAATGAAGAAACACACGCAACTGCGACGCTATTTAAATAAAGATCAATGTTAAAAATAAAATATCGAAAACGGGACATTTTGACCTATAATAACGTTAACGATAGCCTAGAAGCGTTACAAACCGTCTTATCTCTTTGCCTCGGAAGTATAATAAAATTACGCTCTAAACTGAAACTTATCAGGCACTTCGGTTCGGGTGTCGAAAAACTGCGCTTCCGTCCGATCGAGATCGATTAGAATCAATTTTCTCGTTGAAAGGCGCTGGAAGAACAGCGTTAAACTTCACCCAGAAACGGAAGACGCGAAGCAAGTTGAACGAGTGACGGTGTGCTCGCAGAACGATTAGTCATCCGAGCAGTAGTTTGATGGAAAGTTCGATAAAACGAGATTTCTCCAGTCGTTTTTGCTCAATTATCGCGCGCGATTGTCGTACCTCGCGCTGGAATCGAACGTGATTATCGATCGCGGCCAGGACAATCCGCTCGTGATCGTGATGCCGGCAAATGATCCGCGGACAGCAGCTGATCGAACGGGCGATCGGTCCGTGAAATTGGTCATGGTTCAGGGTATAAATAACGTAGCTGTGAATAATTCATTGATCCTTAACGCTTGTACATAATTCCGTGGATCGATTTAGAACGATTTACGCCGATATCCGCCGATATCAGGCCGACTATACGTCGCCGGTTTTTGAATCGAGATCATCCTCGTTAAAATCGATGGCGCTTATTATTTCGAAATGAACCGATGTTTAGGTAGTGGACTGTCTGTTGTGAAAATTGCGTCACGTGGTATAAAAATGCAACAGCTTTCTAATAGATTGGTTGATTTTTTTTTTTCTTCGTATTCTTCAAATGATATTGATATATAACAGAAATATGTAGTTTACTGATTATTTATTTATCTATATAGTTATCCATCCATTTATTTATTTATTCATGTATCTATTTATTTATCCATTCATTCATTTATTTATTCATCTATCTATTTATTTTTCCATCTATTTATTTATCCATCCATTTATTTATTTATTCATCTATCTATTTATTTATCCATCTTTTTATTTATTTATTTATCTATTTAGCTATCTGTTTATATACATTTATTTATTTATTTATTTATTTATTTATTTATCTGTCTATTTATCTATTTATTTAACTATTTATTTATCCACCTATCTACTTATTTATCCATCTATTTATTTATTTATTTATCTATCTATCTATTTATTTATTTATCTATCTATTTATTTAGCCATCTATCTATTTATATCCATTTATTTATTTATTTATTTATTTATCTATCTATCTATCTATTTATCTATCTATTTAACTATCTATTTATCCGTCTATTTGTATCCATTCATTTATTTATTTATCTATCTATTTATCCATCTATTTAACTATCTATTTATCTATCAATATAATTATTTATCCATCTATCTATTTATATTTATTTATCTATCTATCCATCTACCTGTTCACCCATTTATTTATTTATTTATCTATTTATTTATATATTTATGTATTTATCTATCTATTATTTCCTTATTTATTTATTTAATTCTGTGAGATAAATCCATTAAAGTACAAGGAGAGAGGCACACTAGTGAGGCGCAGTATAATTTTGGTCTGAATCATGCGCATTTCTGAATCTGAATCACGTTGACGTATTTTGAGGCAGGTCATGCAATAGAAGTCTGAATCGCAGTGACATATTTTGGTTCAAGTTATACACTAAGAGGGTTGTCAACTGATTAAACTTTTTTCATAACCGGTTTTTCGATTTCTTTTACACTAGTTAACCGATTAACCGGCTGACCGAGGCAGTTTCAAGAGTCATAGGAAGTTGGATGGACAAAATTTCTCAGTCCTAATTAATCGTGATAACGCAAATAACGTTAACAAACTGATAATATACAAACATAACTAATAAACTCATAATATACAAAAATAACTAATAATATTTTTTTACAAATTACATTTATTTTAATTAAAAGAAAATTATTTTTTCCTATTAAGAAAAGTAACCAATCGTCGAATAACAATAAATTTGGTCAAATAATCGGTTAGACAAGCCTCGAGTCGATAGCCAAACTATCGATGTACCTCTACGATGAGTCCCTATATCATGACACTGTCGCTATCATGTTTTGGATATGTAAAAACACGTGATCAACGTGCAAAGAATCATGCAACCTGGAAATAACACGTAATATAAAAATAAAATCACATCGACATTCGTTTCTATTTATTTTATAGCTCTCCTTGTGCTACAATATTATTTGTATCGATTATCTACGGCACTTCGATTAATTATTATATTTACCCATGAGGTTACCTAGTTATTGATCAAACGTATGGTCTATTTTATCGTGCAATTTTAGTAGCCTCCTGACAATAAAATTCTAAACTTCAGACATCGACAGGAGGTGTAGTAAATAACGACCTGACCTGACATTAAAATCGTTTGCCAGGAACATAAAGTACTTGGAGCGAGAATCTGCAAACGCATACCTGTATACCTGTTTATCGACACAGGGTAGAATAAACGAAGGTATTTATTGAAACAATATAAAATTCGAGTATCGATCAGTGTTATTTATTACACACACACGTATATTTTCCAAGACGACGTACAAAAAGTACAAACTTATTAAAATATTTTTAGTACAATTACATTATATATATATATATTATATATAATATACAGGTGACCCTCCTATAACACGGTAGATAAGTTC